>NW_022983386.1:0-36529 GCF_011762595.2 Tursiops truncatus
CTTTGGTATAATAATTATAAGATTTTATACTTCTCGCCAATGGGGGAGCTGAAAGAGAGTATCATTTTCAATGGAAAGCAATTTAAAACAAGATTGAAGCTTTAACAAGATTATTATATGACATCCTTGGAAAGAAATCACTTTTCGTTTCTATCCTAATATTTGACCCTGACAATCAGACAACCCCTTTTTCACATGAACTTGCTTATAATTAAAGTGATGGATAATATCAAATGGAAGTGTTAGAAACATCTATTTACCCGAGCCTTATACCACTGTTCATGTTAACTGCGTTTGTCTCACACATCTGTTCATTGGAAGTTACAATAGTTCTCATTTCTGTTACTGATCCTCCAGAGTGGACCCCAACAAGTGTCCCCCCCTGCCCATTGTCATTGGCGCCAAACAGATCGAGGACTGAGTTTGGTTTCACAAGCAAAGGAAACTTATATTTTGATCAGAGAATGGAGAGTGATAGCATCCCTACCCCGTGGGCTGTGGGCTGGGCTGCTGGTAGAGATCCTTCAGAGTCAGTGGAGGGAGGGGGGCGGAGCTCTCGAAGGGCGGGGCGGCTGTACCTCAGGATCTATATCGCGGAGTCTGCACTGGGCCCCAGGAGCTGGAGGTTCGACCGCCATTCTGCACTAGGAAATCTGGTCTGAAGTGCGGGTGTGGAACCTCTGCATGCAGGACCCTAGGAGCACGTGAAATTGGACAAAGCACAAAGGATAAAAAATTTAGACTGACTTTATTGCCAGATTCTATTTTTATCTCCCAGGGATTTTTAATGGGCTTTGCTGGGGACAAACCCTCTCTGCCTTTTGTCCCTTTCCTCATTCTTGGAGTGCTGAGGGTGCAAGACCCTTCTTCTTTAACTGTGAGTGCTGAGTTGGGAGCCCTCATACCCGGGGGCGAGGGTCAGAACTTCTCCCCAGCAGCCTCCAGGTGACGTTGATTGTCCCCCTCCCCCTGCCTCCCTGCTCGTCCACCTGAGCACCAGCATTGGAAGTGTTATAGATTCTAATGACCTTTAAGGGGTCCAGGAAAGAGATGTGCAGAGCGCTGTGGGGGCCGGTTTCACCCAGCCCCACATTTGTTGGCCACCTTAGGCTGACCGTTTCTGCCAGCCTAGATGCTCTGACCAGTAGTCTGCGCTTTCTTCAATTAGGCCCCTGAATTAACGTACAAACAGCACCAGGTGTCAGAGCCCTGCCCGCTCAAATCCCAGACAGTCCAGGGTCAGTGGTGATCAAGGACCATGATGCCACTGAGTCAACAGCCTTTTGAAGTAAACAGGAGTCCAGCCGGTCTTATTGGCCACCATCATCACGGTGTCTGTAGGCTTTTCTATGGTGACAGTGTGATATACGGTTCCCCTGCCAAGATTATTAGCTCCCCTCTGGGTGCAGTAAGTCCTGCAAGCAGTAGTCTACTCTTTTGGGACACACTCTTGTTGTTTTATGAGAGAAACTCCAGTCAAGTGCTGTTCACACGAGTCGTCATGGTGCCCTGTTGTCCCCGGTTATCTCTCTGGATGTTGGAGTTGGAGGGCCTCCTCACTCGAGGTCGGTGTGCCCACGGAGCGAACCCTGCAACTTCAGGGCATGGTTGGTGGTTAGGATCACCACGTGGGGTCCTTTTCCTTAGGAGGGAGGTGCCTTTTGGGCTGCTGCTTTCCAGGTTTTTTAGATACCACCAGTATCTTGGCCAGATGTGGCAGTGTGCCAAACCCCTTGGTGACCGTAGTTTATCCTACCTGGATGGCATTCTTGCGTTGTTCCTTCCAAGTGGTCCCAGTTTTGCACTAATTCTCCAATGGCGATTCACCTTTCACCGGGATGTAAAGGTCAAAGGGTTTAGCTAAATTAGGGAGTTCCAGGGCAAGGGTCTGAATGACTGCTCTTTCCATTCTTGAAAGGCCACTTCTGGATTCTATTCAAAAGGATCATCATCTTTTCCTTTCAGTGTTTCATATAGAGGCCCAGCTAGTAGACTGTAGTTAGGGATCCAGAAGCACAAACCCTGGCCTCCCCAGGACCCCTAAGCTGTCTTCTATTTTTAGAAGGGGGTAAGCTGCAAATGGTTTCTTCCCTTTCCTGGGATGGGCTTCTCTGACCTTCTGTGAGAATGAAGCCCAGGCAGGTCACCGCAGTCTGTGATATTGGAGCTTTTTCTTGGACAACTTCTATCCTTTATTGGCTTGGTAGTTCAGAGGCCTCCTTAGTAGGGCTGGCGATCAGAATGCCGTCTGCCGTATTGAAGGAGGGTTTCCTTTTCCAGAGGTAGAACTTTTAGGTCTTTAGCTAAGCTTTCCCCAAAGATGGTGTGGGAAGTTTTGACCCTTGGGGCAAGACGCCCCCGGAAGTATTGTTTTAGTTGTATGTTGAGTCCTGCCACTCACCAGCCAAAATTTCTTGTGGCTCTGGGACTAATGGAATACAAAAGAAGGCATCATTGAAGACTAATACAGAATACCATGTCTGGTGGTTGGTAGAATGACCAGCAGGGTGTAGGAATTAGGAGCAACTGGAAGGTATATCCTCGTAGCTTCACTGACTGTCCTACATCCTTTACCAGGTTTCAAGCGCCCATGGGCTCTCGTGGTCAGACCAATCCCAGGATATGGAGCTCACCTGGGCAGGTACCCCACCCCCACCCAGCCCACAGGGCTCTCATGGTCAGCCCCTCCCAGGATACAGAGCTACCCTTGCAGGTACCATGGCAGGGCTGGGCACACAGGAACCATGCACATAGCCCTCATTGCAGAGCACCCCCAGCTCACCTGTCACTCAGCTGACACAGAGCACCTCAGAGCAGGACTTGAAATAACACCAGCAGCTGCGACAGGTCTGTGGACCCTGGGCATCACTCTGTGCAGCCTCCCTCCACCTGGTCTTCCAGAGACTTCCACTGCACCCGGGGCACCAGGCCTCTGTCTCCAACCCACCACCCCCCCCTCTCCCTGACTCCTGGGTTCCTCTCATTAGGAGAGGGTTTTCTTGAAGTTGTCTCCCACTCATGGGCCAGATAAAATGATTAGAAAACAAGCCAAAGCTGCAGCCCTTGGCTATCCTGACTCTCAGGAGCCCACACCTGTTCCTTGGACCCGCCATTTCAGCAAGTTCCATTTTCTGCACTGTGACCCCTGAGGGGTGATGATTGGCTGACCTGGGCAGCCTTACCGTGCCGGCCAGCCCTCCCCAGGTGTGCCTGGGTTGAGATAATATAAATACCACTCCAGGCAGCAAGAGCCCCTGCAGCTGTGCCTGACGCCATTTTGTCTGCCTGTCAGCAGTCTCGGGGCTGGGCTGGTGGGAGGGAGTGAGAGGCCAAGGCTTTTGTGGGTGGCCCAGTGTGAGTGGGGCTCTGCTGGACTTTCTGCAGCAGTTGCCAGGCTGCCACCTGCTAAGAAGAGGATGTGTCACCCATACCTGCTGCTGGAATTTCTCCCTGGGCAGAAGTGAGGAAGGAAAAAAGCAGTGGGGCAGGGACAGGACGGGTATCTCTCAGGCAGGGAAATGGAAATCTTCCAGAAGAGCACCCAGGCCAGGACCATCTGGCTGGCCTGCAGGCACCAAGTCGGCTGGCATGCTGTCACTCGTGTGGCTCCATGGCCCTTCCTCTAGGCTTTCAAGTCCTTGTACATATTCAGGTGTTTTAACCTGGGAATGGTGGGAACAGTTCAGCAGAAGCTGGCCTGGGGCTCATCTCACGTTTACTCACAGACGCCTCGGCACGGTGCCCCAGGCTTGTAATGAGGACACTCCTTGTGGGGGGGCTGCTGGCTGCATGCAAGATGATTCCCCACCTCTGACCACTTCAGAATTGTCTACCACTGGAGCAAGTGCCCTGATAGGGTTTTCATCTGTATAACTGGTGAGTTCTGTTTTGTTTTTTTCTTTTTTTGGTTCAAGGTAGGTTTTATTCCTCTTTTTTGTACTTATGATGTAAGCATGGAAATAATTCTTTCATATAAATACATGTATGTGAAGGGAATAACTTCCGTTTTTTAAAAAATTTTATTTTTCATTTTATTTTTATTTATTTTTTATACAGCAGGTCTTATTGGTTATCTATTTTATACATAAAATGTATACATGTCAATCCCAATCTCCCAACTCCTCCCACCGCCACACCCCCCCATGGCTTTCCCCTCTTTGTGTCCATACATTTGTTCTCTACATCTGTGTCTCTATTTCTGCCCTTCAAACTGGTTCATCTGTACCTTTTTTCTAGGTTCCACATATACGTTAATATACAATATTTGTTTTTCTCTTTCTGACTTACTTCACTCTGTATGACAGTCTCTAGATCCATTGACGTATCTACAAATGACCCATTTCATTCCTTTTTATGGCTAATAGTCCATTTTATATATGTACTACAATCTTTATCCATTCGTCTGTCTGTGGGCATTTAGGTTGCTTCCATTACCTGGCTATTGTAAATAGTGCTGCAATGAACTTGTGGTGAATGTGTCTTTTGATTTATGGTTTTCTCTGGGTATATGGCCAGTAGTGGGTTGCTGGATCATATGGTAATTCTATTTTTAGTTTTTTAAGGAACCTCCATACTGTTGTCCATAGTGACTATCAATTTACATTCCCACCAATCGTGGAAGAGGGTTCCTTTTCTCCACACCCTCTCCAGCTTTGTTGTTTGTAGTTTTTTCTGATGATGCCCATTCTAACAGGTGTGAGGTGATACCTCATTGTAGTTTTGATTTGCATTTCTCTAATAATTAGTGATGTAGAGCAGCTTTTCATGTGCTCCTTGGCCATCTCTACATCTTCTTGGAAGAAATGTCTATTTAGATCTTCTGCCCATTTTTGTATTGGGTTGTTTGTTTTTTTAATATTGAGCTGCATGAGCTGTTTATATATATTGTAGATTAATCCTTTGTCCATTGATTCAGTTGCAAATATATTCTCCCATTCTGAGGGTTGTCTTTTTGTGTTTGTAGTTTCCATTGCTTTGCAAAGCTTTTACGTTTCATTAGGTCCCATTTGTTTAGTTTTCTTTTTTATGGCATTACTCTAGGAGGTGGATCAAAAAAGATCTTGCTGTGATTTATGTTAGAGTATTCTTCCTATGTTTTCCTCTAAGAGTTTTATACTGTCCGGTCTTACATTAAGGTCTCTAATCCGTTTGAATTTATTTTTGTGTATGGTGTTAGGGGGTGTTCTAATTTCATTCTTTTACATGTAGCTGTCCATTTTTCCCAGCACCACTGATTGAAGACACTGTCTTTTCTCCATTGTATAGTCTTGCCTCCTTTGTCATAGATTAGTTGACCATAGGTGTGTAGGTTTATCTCTGGGCTTCTTTCTTTTTTATTTTCCTTTTACACCTTTATTGGAGTATAATTGCTTTACAATGGAGTGTTTAGTTTCTGCTGTATAACAAAGTGAATCAATTATACATATACATATATCACCATATCCCCCTCCTCTTGCATCTCCCTCCCACCCTCCACATCCCACCCCTTTAGGTGGTCGCAAAGCACGAGCTGATCTCCCTGTGCTATGTGGCTGCTTCCCAGTAGCTATCGATATTACATTTGGTAATGTATATATGTCCATGGCACTCTCTCACTTCGTCCCAGCTTACCCTTCCCCCTCCCCAGTGTCTTCAAGTCCTTTCTCTACGTCTGTGTCCTTAATCCTGTCCTGCCCCTAGGTTCTTCATAAACTTTTTTCTTTAGATTCCATATATCTCTGTTAACACACGGTATTTATTTTTCTCTTTCTGACTTACTTCACTGTATAGGACAGACTCTAAGTCCATCCCCCTCACTACAAATAACTCAGTTTTGTTTCTTTTTATGGCTGAGTAATATTCCATTTAATATGTGCCAGATATTCTTTATCCATTCATCTGTCCGATGGACACTTAGTTGCTTCCATGTCCTGGCTATTGTAAGTAGAACTGCAATGAACATTGTTGTATATAACTCTTTTTGAATTATGGTTTTCTCAGGGCAAATGCCCAGTAGTTGGATTGCTGGGTCACATGGTACTTCTATTTTTAGTTTTTTAAAGGAACCTCTATATTGTTATCCCTAGTGGCTATAGCAATTTACATTCCCAGCAACAGTGCAAGAACATTCTCTTTTCTCCAGTAAATGCCTCTCTAGCATTTATTGTTTGTAGATTTTTTGATGATTGCCATTCTGACTGCTGGGAGGTGATACCTCACTGTAGTTTTGATTTGCATTTCTCTAATGATTAGTGATGTTCAGCATCCTTTCATGTGTTTATTGGCAATCTGTATATCTCCTTTGGAGAAATGTCTATTTAGGTCTTCTGCCCATTTTTGGATTGTGTCTGTTTGTTTTTGTGATATTGAGCTACACGAGCTGCTTGTAAATTTTGGAGATTAATCTTTTGTCATTTGCTTCATTTGAACACATTTTCTCCCATTCTGAGGGTTGTATTTTCGTCTTGTTTATGTTTTCCTTTGCTGTGCAAAAGCTTTGAAGTTTCATTAGGTCCCATTTGTTTATTTTTGTTTTATTTCCACTTCTCTAGGAGGTGGGTCAAAAAGGATCTTGCTGTGATTTATGTCATAGAGTGTTCTGCCTCTGTTTCCCTCTAATAATTTTATAGTGTCTGGTCTAACATTTAGATCTCTAATCCATTTTGAGTTTATTTTTGTGTATGGTGTTATGGAGTGTTCTAATTTCATTCTTTTACGTGTAGTTGTCCAGTTTTCCCAGCACCACTTACTGAAGAGACTGTCTTTTCTTCATTGTATATCTTTGCCTCCTTTGTCATAGATGAGTTAGCCATAGGTACGTAGGTTTATCTCTGGGCTTTCTATCTTGTTCAATTAATCTATATTTCTGTTTTTGTGCCAGTACCATATAGTCTTGATTAATGTAGCTTTGTAGTATAGTCTGAAGTCAGGAAGTCTGATTCCTCCAGCTCTTTTAATTTCCCTCAAGACTGCTTTGGCTATTCGGGGTCTTTTGTGTCTCCATACAAACTTTTAAGATTTTTTTGTTCTAGTTCTGTAGAAATGCCAGTGGTATTTGATAGGGATTGCATTGAATCTGTAGCTTGCTTTGGGTACTATAGTCATTTTCACAATATTGATTCTTCTAATCCAAGAACATGGTTTATACCTCCATATGTTTATATCATCTTTGATTTCTTTCAGCAGTGTCTTATAGTTTTCTGAGTACAGGTCTTTTACCTCCTTATGTAGGTTCATTCCTCCGTATTTTATTCTTTTTGTTGCAATGGTGAATGAGATTGTTTCCTTAATTTCTATTTCTGATCTTTCATTGTTAGTGTATAGGAATGCAAGAGATTTCTGTGCATTAATTTTGTATCCTGCAACTTTACCAAATTCATTGATTAGCTCTAGTAGTTTTCTGGTGGCATCTTTAGGATTCACTATGTGTAGTATCGTGTCATTTGCAAACAGTGACAATTTTACTTCTTCTTTTCCAATTTGTATTCCTTTTATTTCTTTTTCTTCTCTGATTACTGTGTCTAGGACTTCCAAAACTATGTTGAGTAATAGTGGTGAGAGTGGACATCCTTGTCTTATTCCTGATCTTAGAGGAAATGCTTTTAGTTTTTCACTATTGAGAATGATGTTTGCTGTGGGTTTGTCATATACTGCCTTTATTATGTTGAGGTAGATTCCCTCTATGCCCACTTTTTGGAGACTTTTAATCATAATTGGTGTTGAATTTTGTTGAAAGCTTTCCTGCATCTATTGGGATGATCATATTTTTATTCTACAATTTGTTAATATGGTGTATCACATTGATTGATTTGTGTATATTGAAGAACTCTTGCATCCCTGGGATAAACCCACCTGATCATGGTGCATGATCCTTTTAATGTGTTGTTCAATTCTGTTTCCTAGTATTTTGTTGGAGGATTTTTACATCTATATTAATCAGTGATATTGGTCCTCTAATTTTCTTTTTCTGTAGTATCTTTGTCTGGTTTTGGTATCAGGGTGATGGTGGCCTCATATAATGAGTTTGGGAGTGTTCCTTCCCCTGAAAACTTCTGAAGAGTTTGAGAAGATTGGGTGTTAGCTCTTGTCTAAATGTTTGATAGAATTCACCTCTGATGCCATCTAGTTCTGAACTTTTGTTTGTTGGAAAATTTTTAATCACACTTTCAATTTCATTACTTGTGATAGGTCTGTTCATATTTTCTATTTCTTCCCGGTTCAGTCTTGGAAGGTTATACCTTTCTAAGAATTTGTCCATTTCTTCCAGGTTGTCCATTTTATTGGCATAGAGTTGCTTGTAGAGGTCTCTTAGGATGCTTTGTATTTCTGTGGTGTCTGTTACAACTTCTCCTTTTTCATTTCTCATTCTATTGATTTGAGTCCTCTCCCTCTTTTACTTGAGTCTGGCTACAGGTTTATCATTTTTGTTTATCTTCTCAAAGAACCAGCTTTTAGTTTTATTGATCTTTGCTATTGTTTTTATTTCATTTATTTCTGCTCTGATCTTTATGATTTCTTTCCTTCTATTAACTTTGGGTTTTGTTCTTCATTCTCTAGTTCCTTTAGGTGTAGGGTTAGATTGTTTATTTGAGATTTTTCTGGTTTCTTGAGGTAGGCTTTTATTGCTATAAACTTCCCTCTTAGAACTGTTTTTGCTGCATCCCATAGGTTTTCGATCATCGTGTTTTTGTTGTCATTTGTCTCTAGGTAGTTTTTGATTTCCTCTTTTATTTCTTCAGTGATCTCTTGGTTATTTAGAAACGTATTGTTTAGCCTCCATGTGTTTGTTTTTTATGTTATTTTCCCTGTAATTGAGTTCTAATCTCAGCATTGTGGTCGGAACAGCTGCTTGATATGATTTCAGTTTTCTTAAATTTACTGAGGCTTTATTTGTGATCCAAGATGTGATCTATCCTGGAGAATGTTCCGTGTGCCATGGAGAAGAACTTGTAGTCTGCTGTTTTTAGATGGAATGTCCTATAAATATCCATTAAATCTATCTGGTCTATTGTGTCATTTAAAGCTTGTGTTTCCTTATTAATTTTCTGTCTGGATGATCTCCATTGGTGTAAGTGAGGTGTTAAAGTCCCTTGCTATTATTGTGTTACTGTTGATTTCCTCTTTTATAGCTGTTAGCAGTTGCCTTATATATTGAGGTGTTCCTGTGTTGGGTACATATATATTTATAATTGTTATATCTTGGATTGATCCCTTGATCATTATGTAGTGTCCTTCCTTGTCTCTTGTAACATTCTTTATTTTAAAATCTATTTTATCTGATATGAGTATTGCTACTCCAGCTTTCTTTTGATTTCCATTTGCATGGAATATATTTTTCCATCCCCTCACTTTCAGTCTGTATGTGTCCCTAGGTCTGAAATGGGTCTCTTGTAGACAGCATATATATGGATCTTGTTTTTGTATCCATTCAGTGAGCCTGTGTCATTTGGTTGGAGCATTTAATCCATTCATGTTTAAGGTAATTATCAATATGTATGTTCCTATTATTATTTTCTTAATTGTTATGGGTTTGTCTTAGTGGGTTCTTTTCTTCTCTTGTGTTTCCCACTTAGAGAAGTTCCTTTAGCATTTGTTGTAGAGCTGGTTTCATGGTGCTGAATTCTCTTAGCTTTTGCTTGTCTGTTAAGTTTTTGATTTCTCCATCAAATCTGAATGAGAAAAAAAAAAAGAAAAAAAATCTGAATGAGATACTTGCTGGGTGGAGTACTCTTGGTGATAGGTTCTTCCCTTTCATCACGTTAAATTTATCATGCCACTCCCTTCTGGCTTGTAGATTTTCTGCTGAGAAATCAGCTGTTAACCTTATGGGAGTTCCGTTGTATGTTATCATTTTTCCCTTGTTGCTTTCAATAATTTTTCTTTGTCTTTAATGTTTTCAATTTGATTACTGTGTGTCTCGGCATTTTTCTCCTTTGGTTTATCCTGCCTGGGACTCTCTGCGCTTCGTGGACTTCGGTGGCTATTTCTTTTCCCATGCTAGGGAAGTTTTCAACTATAATCTCTTCAGATATTTTCTCGAGTCCTTTCTCTCTCTCTTCTCCATCTGGGACCCCTATAATACGAATGTTGTTGCATTTAATGTTGTCCCAGAAGTCTCTTAGGTTGTCTTCATTTATTTTCATTCTTTTTCTTTATTCTGTTCCATGGCAGTGATTTCCACCTTTCTGTCTTCCAGGTCACTTATCTGTTCTTCTGTCACAGTTATTCTGCTACTGATTCCTTCTAGTGTATTTTTCATTTCAGTTATTGTATTGTTCATCTCTGTTTGTTTGTTCTTTAATTCTTCTAGGTGTTTGTTCCTTAATTCTTCTAGGTCTTTGTTAAGCATTTCTTGCATCTTCTCGATCTTTGCCTCCATTATTTTCTAAGGTCTTGGATCATCTTCACTATCATTATTCTGAATTCTTTTACTGGAAGGTTACCTATCCCCACTTCATTTCGTTGTTTTTCTGAGGATTTATCTTGTTCCTTGATCTGGTATAAAGTCCTCTGCCTTTTCATTTTCTGTATCTTCCTGTGAATGTGGTTTTCCTTCCACAGGCTGCAGAATTGTAGTTCTTCTTGCTTCTGCTGTCTGCTCTCCAGTGATTGAGTCTATCTGAGAGGCTTGTGCAAGCTTCCTTATGCGAGGGACTGGTGGTGGGTAGAGCTGGGTGTTGCTCTGGTGGGCAGAGCTTTAATCTGCTTGTCTGTGGATTAAATAAAAGTTTAATAAAAAGTTTAATCCGCTTGTCTGCTGATGCATGGGACTGGGATCCGTCCCTGTTGGTTCTTTGGACTGAGGCGACCCAGCACTGGAGCCTACCTTGCTCTTGGTGAGGCTAATGGTGGATTCTGGGAGAGTTCACGCCAAGGAGTATTTCCCAGAACTTCTGCTGTCAGTGTCGTTGTCCCCATGGTGAGCCGCAGCCACACCCCACCTCTGCAGGAGACCCTCTAAAACTAGCAGCTAGGTATGATCATTCACCTATGGGGTGACTGCTCCTTCCCCTGGGTCCTGATGTGCACACTACTTTGTGTGTGTCCTCCAAGAGTGGAGTCTCTGTTGAGACTCTGAGTCTCTGAGTGCAGTTGAGACTCTGAGTGGAGTCGCACAGACTCTGGGTCCTGTGAAGCTTCGATGTTTTGTGGTTCTAGAAATCCTATAGGAGACGGTCCACAGCAGGTGAAGCTAATGCTGTCATAGAGATGGTGAAACCAAAGATCTGCAGTTCCGACTAGAGGTGCTGATGTACAAACAGGACAAAATCATCTCATGTGAATGTAGTTCAGGCATGTTTAAAATGAATGCAGTCATGTTAATGCCTAACATCTTCTATCTTGTGCCTCTCCTCAAGGACCCCCTCCTCAGTTCCTGAGGCTCCTGTAAGTCATGTACAGGGGAATGGAGAGTGGGCTCTGTCCAGTCTGAGCCCTGAGTTACCCTGTGTGTATCTTAGGATACTTTGTATTTCTGTGGTGGCTCTTGTAACATCATCTCTTTCAGTTCTGATTTATTTGGGCCCTCTCTTTTAAAAAAAATACTACTGTTGTCTTTTATTCTTTACAGAAGTTTAATAAGTGTTTGATCTACTACCCTTACTCTATGTATACTTTTTGCCGTGAGATTTTTACTTTTGTTTGTTTTCTTGTTACTGTCAATAATTAGTGAGAATTCTTTTAAGCTACCTTCAACATTGCTTATAAAGCTGCTTTATTAGTGATGACAGAGCTTTAATGGAAGTCGTGTTCTGGTTGTAAACTAGAATGCAATGTGCCAGCAAAAAGTCCCTTAAGTGTATGTCTCATTACTTCTTGTTCTTTTTTTTTCCTTTTTTCTCTCTTTTTTTTCTTGTTCTTTTTTTTACTTTTTATTTTTTATCAGAGCAAATTTGATTAAAATGTTTTGTTTGTTCTAGGTGTGTAAGATGTAGTTCTTTTACACATATACATGTATCTATACTTCTTCAGATCGTTTTCTCATGTAGCTTGTGACACAATGTTGAGTAGTCTTCTCTTGGTATTCCGTAGGTCTTTGGTGATTATATATTTCACATGTGTTTCTATATCTATGTTAACCCCAATATCCTAATATATCCAGTCCTCACAACCTTTCCATTTGGTGAACCTTAACTTTGTTTAATGAATCTGTGATTGCCTTTCTCTGTGGAAATATCTTCATTGGTATCAATTTTTAGCTAACACCTATAAGTGATATTATAGGATATGTGTCTTTTGCTGTCAGACTTAGTACAATTTGCCTGATTACCTCTAGAATCATCTACGGTGCTGCAAATGGCATTGTTTCATTTTTTTTCCCTAGATAATATTCCATCTGTACATGTACCAGTTCTTCTTTGTCCACTCACCTCTTGATGGACTTTTTGTTGCCTCCATGTCTTGGCTATTGTAATACTGCTGCACTGCACATTTGCCTGCCTGTGTCTTTCCAATTCTGTCTTCTTATGTTATAGGCCCAAGAGTGGGCCTCCTGTATCATATAGTATCTCAGGGTTTACCGTTTAAATGCACCACGATTCTGTGCTCATTAGTGGCTCTTTCCAGGTTACATCCCACTTAAATTTGAGGGTATGCATTTCTCCACAACACCTTCAGCATTTATCTATTTATTTACTTTTAACATCTTTATTGAAGTATAATTGCTTTACAATGGTGTGCTAGCTTGTGCTTTACAACAAAATGAATCAGTTATACATATACATATGTTCCCATATCACTTCCCTCTTGTGTCTCCCTCACTCCCACCCTCCCTCCCCTCCAGGCGGTCACAAAGCACTGAGCTGATCTCCCTGTGCCATGCTGCTGCTTCCCACTAGCTATCTACCTTACGTTTGGTAGTGTATATATGTCCATACCTCTCTCTCCCTTTGTCACAGCTTACCCTTCCCCCTCCCCATATCCTCAAGTCCATTCTCTAGTAGGTCTCTGTCTTTATTCCTGTTTTACCCCTAGGTTCTTCATGACATTTTTTTTCTTAAATTCCAGGTATATGTGTTAGCATACGGTATTTGTCTCTCTCTTTCTGACTTACTTCACTGTGTATGACAGACTCTAGGTCTATCCACCTCATTACAAATAGCTCAATTTCGTTTCTTTTTATGGTTTCAGCATTTATTGTTTGTAGTTTTCTTGCTGATGGATATTCTGACTGGTGTGAGCTGATACCTCTTTGTGGTTGAATTTGCATATGACTCATAATCCTTTGAAATTGCGCTTTAAGGCATGTCCTTTTTATTTTTCAAACTGTGATTACAGCTTAGCTCTTCAAAGTGTTTTCTAAAGTATGTGTTACATTTTGAAATTTATTGGCCATTACCTCCCTCAAAACATTTTGAGGGCAGGTTTCATTTACAGCCCTGCAGTACTTGTTCACATGAAGTGACCATTAGCACAGGCTTTAAAGCTGCTTTTGCAGGTAACGGCCAGATTGCGGCAGCCTTTCTTTGTTCCCCATGCTGGTACTAGGGAAACAGAGCTTCCGGCCAGTGGTCTTCCTCGGTTATAAATTAGAGTGGAATGTGCCCGGATAAACCCCCAAAGGCTGATGTCTCCTTACTTTTGTTTGTTTTTTAAATTTAATTTATATTTTTATCGGAGTAATATTCCATTGTGTATATGGACCACTTCTTGGTGCATAGCTCTGTTGAGGGACATTTTCATTGCTTCCAAGTGTTGGCTATATTAAATATTGCTGGAGTGCAAGATTGCCAGCCTGTGACTTTTTGATTCTCATTTTCTCAGGTGATAGGCCCAGCAGTGGGTGTGACTGATTGACTAGTGGCTCAATGTTTACCTTTTCAAAGCACCTCCATTGTGTTTTCATTAGTGGCTCTTACCATGTCTCCCTTAGAACCGAGGGTACGAACTTCTCCACAATCCCTTCAGCATTTATAGTTTGCAGCATTTTTGCTAATGGCCAATCTGACTGCTGTGACCTGATAGGTTTTTGTAATTTGGGTTTGCATGACTTTAAAAATTCCTAAAATTCATCATTTTCCACGCCTTTTTCCTTTCTGTTAAAAATCAAGTGTGAGTACAATATATCTCTTGAAGCTGTCTTCTTGGAAGGTTGCCCTCTTTTGAATTTTTGGTGGATATTCGACCCCAGGATTTTTTTGGAGGGCAGATGTCATTACAGAACTGCAAATTTGGTGAATATTTAGTGACCATTAGCACTGGGTTTAAAGCTGCTGTTGTGGGAAACGGTCACAAGGAGGCAGCATTTATCCTTTCCCAAATCTGAGTAGTAGGGCAGCAGAGCCTTTCTGGAAGTCGTGGTCCTAAGTTTTAAGTTAGAATGGAATGTGCCAGGAGGAACGCCCATAAGTTTATGTCTCATTACATCTTGGTTTTTAAAATTTATTTAATCGGGGTAATGATTAGATATTGTTTGTCCAGATGTACACAATCTGGTTCATTTGTACAATATATATGTCTATTCATGTTCAGATCCTCTTCCCATGTAAAATATTACAGTGTTCTGTAGACCTCCCTTGTTATATGGTCCATCTTTTTGATATATGTTTATTATATGTATTTGTATACGTATGGTAACGTTAATCTTAATTTATCCATTCTGCCCACTTTTCCTTTTAGATAAGCATACTTAATTTCTAAGTCTGTGAGTGTCTTTCTCTGTGGAAATATGTTCATTTGTGTTAGTTATTAGATAACGCCTATAAGTGATATCATAGGATATAGGTCTTTTGCTTTCTGACTTACCTCATATTCTGTGATTATCTCCAAGCTCATCTATGGCACCTCAAATAGCAGTGTTTCATTGTTTTCCATGGCTAATATTCTATTGTGAACGTGGACCACTTCTTCTTCATCCATACATCTGTTGATGGACATTTTGGTGGCTTCACTGTCTTGGCTATTGTGAATAAGGCTGCAGTGCAGCTTTTGCAGCCCGCGTCTTCTCGATTCTGGTCTTCTCAGGTGAGAGGCCCAGTGGTGTGACTGCTGCATCAAATGGTATCTCAACTTTTACTTTTAATCGTAGCTCCTTTCTGTTCTCATTATTGGCTCTTACCACGTTACATCTCACCAGCAGCTAGAGGGTACACAGTTCTCTAAAACCCCTTCAGAATTTATTGTTTATAGACCTTTTGCTGATGGTCAGTCGACTGGTGTGAGTT
The DNA here is from genome assembly GCF_011762595.2 of Tursiops truncatus. Classification (NCBI taxonomy): domain Eukaryota; kingdom Metazoa; phylum Chordata; class Mammalia; order Artiodactyla; family Delphinidae; genus Tursiops; species Tursiops truncatus. Next base: position 15,141 of record NW_022983386.1, read on the forward strand.
GAACCTTTTTGTACATTAGATTTGCATGAGTCTAATAATTCCTGAGGTTGAGCTTTCACCCATTTTCCTTTTTCTAAACAAGAGAGTGAGTCAAACTTACCTCTTCATACTATCGTCTTGAAAAATTTGTCAGTTTTGAATTTTATTGTCCATTCCCTACCTCAGTACAGTTGTTTAGGGCAGGTGTCCTTTGCAGGCCTGAGTCCTTGTGAATGTTAAGAGAACATTAGCTGTGGGCTTAACGCTGCTCTTGCGGAAAACGGCCACAAGGCAGCAGAATTTCTACATTTCCAACTCTGGGTTTTTGGGTAGCAGAGCCTTCCTGGAAATCGTGTTAGTAGGCTGCAAATTAGAGTGGAATGTGCCAGAGCACATCCCCAAGAGCTTATATCTCCTTACTTCTTGTTTGTTTTATAAACTTAATTTTTATTAATTATCAGAGCAAACTTGATAAAAATATTTTGTTTCTCCTAGGTGTACAGAATCTGGTTCATTATATCAATGTATCTGTCATTTATCTTTGCATTCTTTACCGTGTAGGTTATTACAGAGTGTTGCCTAGACCTCTCTTGGTATTCCATAGGTATTTTGTGATTATATATTTCATATGTATTAGTACATGTCTGTTAACCCTCATAGCCTAATTCACACATTCCTTACACTTTTCCATTTGGTTAAACATACTTTTTTTTTCTTAATCCATGCTTTTCCTTCTCTTGGAAATAAGTTCATGAGTATCAACTTTTAGGTAACACCTAGAAGTGATGTCATAGGATATCTGTCTTTCACTTTCTTTCTTTAATTTGAGTGATTATCTCTAGGTCCTTATATGGTGGTGCAAACGGCACTGTTTCATTGTTTTCCATGGCTAATATTCCATTGTTTACATGGACCACTTCCTCTTTGTGCATTTTTCTGTTGATGGACATTTTGGTTTCTTCCAAGTCTTGGCTATGTTAAATATTCCTGCAGTACAGGATTACCAGCCTGTGTCCTTTCCATTCTGCTCTGCTCAGGTGATAGGCACATCAAAGGACCTACCAGATCACATGGTAGCTCAATTTTTACCCTTAAACACACCTCCATTATGTTCTCACCACTGGCTGTTACCAGTTTACATCCCCCCAGCAGCTGGAGGGTACACAGTTCTCTGAAACCCCTTCAGCATTTATTCTTTGTAGACTTTTTGCTGAAGAACATTCTGACGGCTGTGAGGTGAACATTTCTGTAATTGGATTTGCATGGCTTTATTCATTGCTGATGTGCATTTTTCAATTTCCTTTTATTTTAAAGAGAAAAAAAAGAAAAGACAAAATGTGCGTAAAATATGCCTCTTGACATTGTCTTCTTGAAATGTTGACGTCTTTTGAATTTTCTGGTCGATTACGACCCCAGGACATTTTTTGAGGCCCGGTGTCCTTTACAGTGCTGCACATATTTTGAATATTAAGTGAACATTACCTCTTGGTTTAAAGCTGCTGTTGTGTGAAACAGCCACAAGGCGGCAGCATTTCTCCTTTACCAAATCTGGTTACCAGGGCAACAGAGCCTTAATGGAAGTCCTGTTCTAGGTTGAAAATTAGAATGGGATGTGCCAGGAAAAATTCCTTTCAGTTTATGTCTCATTATTTCTTGTTCATATTTTTAATTTAAGTTTTATTTTTTATCGCAGCAAATTTGATTACAATGTGTTTTTTTTTGTTCTAGGTGTGCAAGATGTGGTTCTTTCACACACATACATATATCTATTCTTCTTTGGAACCTTTTCCCAGGTAGGTTATGACACAATGTTGAGTAGTCTTCTCTTGGTATTCCGTAGGTCTTTGGTGATTATATATTTCACATGTGTTTCTATATCTATGTTAACCCCAATATCGTAATGTATCCAATCCTCACACCTTTCGATTTAGGGAACCATAAGTTTGTTCAATGAATCTGTGATTGCCTTTCTCTGTGGAAATATCTTCATTGTTATCAATTTTCAGGTAACACCTATAAGTGATATACGTTAGGTGTCTTTCGCTTTCTCACTTACTACAAGTTGCATGGTTACCTCTAGACTCATCTATGGTGCTGCAAATGGCATTGTTTCATTTTTCTCCCGAGCTAATATTCCATCTCTACATGTAACAGTTCCTCTTTGTCCACTCATCTGTTGATGGACTTTTGGTTGCTTCCATGTCTTGGCTATTGTAATACTGCTGCAGTGCAGATTAGCCTGCCTGTGTCTTTCCAATTATGTCTTCTTATGTTATAGGCCCAGGAGTGGGCCTGCTGGATCATATAGTAGCTCAATGTTTACCTTTTAAAGGCACCTCCACCCTGTTCCCATTAGTGGCTCTTACCAGGTTACGTCCCACTTCAAATTAAGGGTATGCATTTCTCCACAACCTCTTCAGCATTGATCGTTTGTAGTTTCTTTCCTGATGGTTATTCTGAATGGTGTGAGCTGATACCTCTGTGTGGTTGGATTTGCATGTGTCTCATAATCCTTTGAAATTGAGCTTTCAGGCATGTCCTTTTATTTTTCAAACGGTTATTACAGCTTAGTTCTTCAAATGGTTTTCTTGAAATATGTGCCACATTTTGAAATACTTTGGCCTTTACCTCCCGCAAGACATGATGAAGGCAGGTTTCCTTTACAGCCCTGCAGGACTTGTTCATATGAAGTGAAAATTAGCATAGGTTTTAAAGCTGCTTTTGCAGGTAATGGCCAGAGGGTGGAGCATTTCATAATTCTATGAAACGTAACTGAACACACAATATATATTTTTTCTTTTAAATTTCCATTGTTACTTTTTTAAAGTACAATTATAATTGAAGTTCTTTGTAACAAGTGAAATTTAAAAAATTAAAGGAAAAGATAATATTTTACCACTTGCCATCCTTTCCCATTTACTGAAACGACCAGCATAATGTGTAGAGTTCTCATTTTATCCAGGTGTTCTATACATCTGGAATATCATGCTTCTCACTGTAGAAAAAACAGATTTAGCTCTCACACTTTTTATAGGCTACATAACAGTCCATAGAACAGAAGTACCAACTATTTCAGACTTAGCTTTTTGAGGGACACTCAGGTTACTTTCTGTTTATTTTGTTGTTCTTTTTTTTGGGGGGGGGTAGGAGTTTATTATTTATTTATTTATTTTTGTTGTGTTGGGTCTGAGTTTCTGTGTGAGGGCTTTCTCTAGTTGTGGCAAGTGGGGGACCACTCTTGATCTCCGTGCGCGGGCCTCTCACTATTGCGGCCTCTCTTGTTGCAGAGCACAGGCTCCAGATGCGAGGGCTCACTGGTTGTGGCTTATGGACCTAGTTGCTCCATGGCATGTGGGATCCTCCCAGACCAGGGCTCGAACCTGTGTCCCCTGCATTAGCAGGCAGATTCTAACCACCGCACCACCAGCGAAGCCCCCTATTTTGTTGTTCTGCTAGTTTGTTTTAACCCAAGAAAATATTTTTTTAAATACAAAAAACCAAAATTAAGCTAGGGGTAAGGATTAGGGTTTAGGGTAAGGTTTAGGGTTAGGATACGGGTTAGGATTATTGCACGGCTTAGAGTATGGTTTAGGGTTATGGTTATGGTACGGGTTAGTGTTAGGGTACAGTTTAGGGTATGGCTATGGTTTAGTGTTAGGGTACGGGTTAAGGTATGGGTTAGTGTTAGGGTATGGGTTAGGGTTAGGGTATGGTTTACGTTAAGGTTTATGCTTAGGTTTAGTGTATGGGTTAGTGTTAGGTACGGGTTAGGGTAAGGGTTAGGGTTAGGTTTAGTGTTAAGGAGGGGGTACAGTTTAGGATACAGTATAGGGAACAACAAAGGGTTAGGGTTAGGGTACGTGTTAGGGTACAGTTTAGTGTTAGTGTACGGGTTAGGATTAAGGTATGGTTTAGGGTAAGGTTTAGGGTTAGGGTTAGGGAACGGGTATGGTTTGGGGTACAGTTTAGGGTATGACCACGGGTTAGGAGTAGGGTAAGTATTAGGGTACGGTTTAGTGTTAGTGTACAGGTTAGGATTATGGTACGGGATAGTGTAAGGGTTAGGGTTAGGGTTAGGGAATGGGTACAGATTAGGTTACAGGTTAAGTTATGACAACGGGTTAGGGTTAGGGTACGTGTTAGTGTATGGGTTAGGATTAGGGTACGGGTTAGGTTATGGGTTAGTGTTAGGGGATGGGTTAGGATTAGGGTACGGGTTATGGTACGGTTTAGGGAAAGGGTTAGGATATGGGGTAGGGTTAGGATAAAGTTTAGTGTATGGCTATGTGTTACTGTTAGGGTACATGTTAGCGTATGGGTTAGTGTTCGTGTACAGCTTAGGGTAAGGGTTAGGGTTAAGGAATGGGTATGGTCTCAGGTACAGGTTAGGGTACGGTAGCGGGATAGGGTTAGGGTTAGGATGAGACTTCTTTGTAGTGCAGATTTGAATTTCCCACTTGCTTGGTTGGCCAAAAAGGGCGTATGTGTTTTATCTTGAATATATTCAGGAAAAAACGCATACGCACTTTTTGGCCAAGTGCATCGTTGCCGAAGATCTGCCGCTTTTCATATGCTTTAAATGCAATTCCAATCTACCTCCTGAAATCTGTTTCCTGCAATTGTGCCTTGCTTTCAAGTCCTCTTCAGAGCCTTACCTCAATATATTCTTGGACGATAGTTGTCCTTTATAACTCTGCAGGTTTGTGAATTGCAGTGCCCCTGAGCTCCTTTTTTCAACTCGCTTTCTGTGAGCTGGCCACAAATCAACAGGATTGCTTCAGGCCCTATTCTGGTTCTGGCACGGCATGCTGAGTCTTTGGTTAATTCTACATCCTGGTGGGAAATTAGAGTGAAATGTGCCCGTCCAAACACCTACAGCTAGTCTCTCATTTGTTCTCCCTATTCCCGTTCATCCTCCACAGAAATTGCAGAGTGTGCCAAACAGGAGGTTACAAGCACTGACTCTCCAAATGGGGAGATTGTTAGTAAAGCGTCTGGAATGGCGAACCCGAGTACCAGAGGACGAATAATGAGATGCTTTTTAGAAACCTTGCCCGATCACACTGTGGACCATCCTCTGGGTTTCCCACACATGTTTTAGCTGTAGGAAGAATCCCTTAAACCTGGAGAGTTGGGACCCATGGAATGGATAGCATGCAGTACTACTTCAAAGGGTTTGCATTTGCTCACCGAACCTCACCAATCCTCACAGCCCCAAGTGTCCAGCCTTATGTCTCTCCCAGCTGTGGGTGTAGATGTGGTAAATCCAGGTTTCGTCACAAGCCCTGAACAAATTATTTAAGAATTTATCTCTCTTTCACTGTCTTTGTGTTTTGATTTTGAAATTTATTTTTATAATGGGGTTTACCTGATTTTCACTGCTGTGTTTATGCCGCTCGATGCACACTTGATCCTCTTACGGAGACATATAAACACATAGGTTTTAAGATTCTTACTAGTCAGATATATTCCTCTGCGGTGAATAAGGGGTGTTGAGTCCACTTCGTTGAACAAGGAGTATATCTTGTCTATTACTGGCTTATGGAACGGTATCTGTGCTAATTTCAATCTCTGGTTTTATGCAGCACCCCAACTCACCTTTCCCCTTAAGCAAGCAAAAGTTTGTTTTCTAAATGTGAGACTCTGTTCTGTTTTGTAATTCAGTTCATGTGTAGCCAAGTTTACATTCCCTCTATAAGTGATATCTTATGACTAGTTTCTTTTTCTGTGTGACTTATTTCACTCAGAATCATCGTACCTAAATCCACTCATTATGCTGCTATGGGCCTGATGACATTGATTTCATTGCGGAGTGATATTCTATTCTATGTAAGTACCACAACTTCTTTATCCATTTTTCTCTTTCTGGGATACTTAAGTTGTTCCGTTGTCGAGGTTCTTGTAAACACAGCAGCCCTAAACTTTGGGGTGGCTGTGTCTTTTTGATTTTAATATCCCTAAGCTATAGGACCATAAGTGGAAGTGCCCTAGGCTCTGTTGCTTTGTTTTTTTAGAGGTTTCAGGAAACACCATACACTTCTCCAGAGTGGCTGTTGGCCATTTACATCCCGCCCATCAGCATAACAAGGCTCCCTGTTTTCCATGGCCTGTCCTGCCTTTCCGATTTTTACACTTTTTTCAGATGGCCCATTTGACCGGTGGGAAGTGAGACTTCATTGTAGTGCGAATTTCCATTGCACGCTTCCTTGGTTGGCAAAAAAGGCCGTATGCGTTTTTTCCTGGATATATTCAGGAAAAAACGCATATGCATTTTTTGGCCAAGTGCATCATTGTCGAAGTTCTGCCGCTTTTCATGTGCTTTAAATGCAATTCCAATCTACCTCCTGAAATCTGTTTCCTGCAATTGTGCCTTGCTTTCAAGTCCTCTTCGCAGCCTTACCTCAATATATTTTTGGACGATAGTTGTCCTTTATAACTCTGCAGGTTTGTGAATTGCAGTGACCCTGAGCTCCTTTTTTCAACTCGCTTTTTTGTGAGCTGGACGCAAAACGGCAGGATTGCTTCAGGCCCTAATCTGGTTCCATCGTGGCACGCTGAGTCTTTGGTTAATTTTTCTTCTTAGTGGGAAATTAGAGTGAAATGTGCCCGTCCAAACAACTACAGCTTGTCTCTCATTGGTTCTCCCTATTCCCGTTCATCCTCCGCAGAAATTGCAAACTGTGCCAAACAGGAGTTTTAAGGCACTGACACTCCAAGTGGGGAGATTGTTAGTAAAACGTCTGGAATGGCGAACCCGAGTACAAAGTGACGAAAAATGGGATGCGTTTAAGAAACATTGCCGGATCACACGGTGGACCATACTCTGTGTTGCCCATGCATGTTTTAGCTTTAGGAATAATCCCTTAAACCTGGAGAGTTGGGACCAATGGAATGGGTAACATGCAGGATTATTTCAAAGGGTCTGCATTTGCTCACCGAACCTCACCAATTCTCTCAGCCCCAAGTGTCCAGCCTTATGTCTCACCCCGCTGTGTGTGTAGATGTGGTAAATCCAGGTTTCATCACAAGCCTGAACGAATTATTTAAGAATTTCTCTCTCTCTCACTGTCTTTGTGTTTTGTTTTTTAAGTTTATTTTTATAATGGGGTTGAGCTGATTTTCACTGCTGTGTTTATGCATCTCTACACACACTTGATTCTATTATGGAGACATATAAATACATAGATTTTAAGATTCTTACTAGACAGATATATTCCTCTGCGGTGAATAGGGGGTGTTGAGTCCACTTCGTTGAGCAAGGAGTAGGTCTTGTCTATTACATATTTGGCTTATGGAACGGTATCTGTGATCATTTCAATCTCTGGTTTTATGCAGCACCCCAACTCACCTTTCCCCTTAAGCAAGCATAAGTTGGTTTTCTAAATTTGAGACCCTGTTCTGTTTTGTAATTCAGTTCCTGTGTAGCCAAGTTTACATTCCGTGTATTAGTGATATCTTATGATGTTTCTTTTTCTGTGTGACTTATTTCAGTTAGAATCATCGTACCTGAATCCACTCATTATGCTGCTACGGGCCTGATGACATAGATTTCATTGCTGAGTGATATTGCATTGTACGTAAGTACCTCAACTTCTTTACCCAGTTTTCGCTTTCTGCGATATTGAACTTGTACCGTAAACGAGGTTCTAGTAAACAGAGCCGTCCCAAACTTTGGGGTGGCTGTGTCTTTTTGATTTTAATTTCCCTAAGCTATAGGACCATAAGTGGAAGTGCCCTAGGCTCTCTTGCTTTGTTTTTTCGATGTTTCAGGAAACACCATACACTTCTCCAGAGTGGCGGGTGGCAATTTACATCCCGCCCATCAGCATAAAAAGGCTCCCTGTTCTCCATGGCCTGTCCTGCCTTTCTGGCTTTTACACTTTTTTCAGATAGCCCTTTTGACCAGTGGGAAGTGAGACTTCATTGTAGTTTAGATCTCCGTTGCAGGCTTGCTTATTTGGACAAAAAGAGCGTATGCGTTTTTTCCTGCATGTATTCAGGAAAAAACGCATACGCCCTTTTTGGCCAAGTGCATCATTGTCGAAGTTCTGCCGCTTTTCATATGCTTTAAATGCAGTTTCCATCTACCTCCTGAAATATATTTCCCGCAATTGTGCCGTGCTTTCAAGTCCTCTTCACAGCCTTACCTCAATATATTTTTTGACGATAGCTGTCATTTATAACTCTGCAGGTTTGTGAATTACAGTGCCCCTGAGGTCCTTTCTTCAACTCGCTTTCTTGTGAGCTGGCCGCAACACCGCAGGATTGCTTCAGGCCCTAATCTGGTTTCATCACGGCATGCCGAGCCTTTTTTAATTCCTCTTCCTGGTGGGAAATTAGAGTGAAATGTGACCGTCCAAACACCTATAGCTAGTCTCTCATTGGTTCTCCCTATTCCCGTTCAACCTCTGCAGAAACTGCTAACTGTGCTAAACAGGAGTTTTAAGGCACAGACTCTCCACGTGGGGAGATTTTTAGTAAAGCATCTGGAATGGCGAACCCGTGTACCAAGGGACAAAAAATGAGATGCGTTTTAGAAACGTTGCCCGATCACATGGTGTACAATCCTCTGGGTTTCCCATGCATGTTTTAGCTGTAGGAAGAATCTCTTAAACCAGGAGAGTTGGGACCCATGGAATGTGTAGCATACAGTGTTACTTCAAAGGGTCTCCATTTGCTCACCGAACCTCACCAATCCTCTCAGCCCCAAATGTCCTGCCTTATGTCTCACCCAGCTGTGGGTGTAGATGTGGTAAATCCAAGTTTCATCACAAGCCCTGAACGAATTATTTAAGAACTTTCTCTCCTTCACTGTCTTTGTTTTTGAAATTTATTTTAATAATGGGGTTTAGTTGATTTTCATGGCTGTGTATACTGCTCTACACACACTTGATTCTCTTACGGAGACATATAAATACATATGTTTTAATATTCTTATTGTCAGATATATTCCTCTGCAGTGAATAGGCGGTGTTGAGTCTAATTTGTTGAGCAAGGAGTATATCTTGTCTATTACATATTTGGCTTATGGAATAGTATCTGTGCTAATTTCAATCTCTGGTTTTACGTAACACCCCAACTCACCATTCCTCTTAAGAAAGCATAAGTTTGTTTTCTAAATGTGAGACTCTGTTCTGTTTTGTAATTCAGTTCATGTGTAGCCAAGTTTACATTCCCTCTATAAGTGATATCTTATGATAAGTTTCTTTTTCTGTGTGACTTATTTCCTTTGAATCATTGTACCTAAATCCATTCATTATGCTTGTACGGGCCGGACGACATTGATTTCATTGCTGAGTGATATTCCATTGTACGTAAGTACGAAAACTTCTTTATCCATTTCTCTCTTTCAAGGATATTTAATTTGTACCGTAGTCGAGGCTCTTGTAAACAGAGCAGCCCTAAACTTTGGGGTGGTTGTTTCTTGTTATTTTAATTTTCCTGACCTATAGTGCTATAAGTGGGTTTAGGGTTAGGGATAAGGTTAGGGTTAGGGAACGGGTATGGTTTAGGATGCAACAATGGTTTAGGGTGAGTGAAAGTGTTAGGGTACAGGTCAGTGTTAGTGTACCGTTTAGGATTAGGGTAAGTGTTAGGGTAATGTTTCGGGTTAGGGGTTTGGTAAGGGAACGGGGACGGTTTAGGGTACAGGTTAGGGTACGACGACGGTTTAGGTATAGCGTACATGTAAGGGTATGGGTTAGTGTTAGCGTACGGGTTAGGATTAGGGGACGGGTTAGGGTAAGGCTTCGGGTAAGGGTTAGCGTTAGCATTAGGGATAGGGGACGGTGACCATTTAGGGAACAGGTTAGGGTATGACAAAGGTTGAGCGTTAGCATTCGTGTTAGGGTATGCGTTAGAGTTAGCGTATGGGTTAGGATTAGGGGACCGGATAGTGTAAGACTTCGGGTAAGGGTTAGGGGATGGGGAACGTTTAGGGTACAGGTTAGGGTACGACAAGAGTTTAGGGTGAGCGTAGGTGTTAGGGTATGGGTTAGTGTTAGCATACGGGTTAGAATTAGGGGATGGGTTAGGGCAAGGCTTCAGGTGAAGTTTAAGGTTAGGATTAGGGGACTGTGAAGGTTTAGGGTACACGTTAGGGAACGACGAAGGTTTAGGGTGAGTGTACATGTTAGGGCATGGGTTAGGGTTAGCATACGGGTTATGATTAGGGGACAGGTTAAGGTAAGGCTTTGGGTAAAGGTTAGGGTTAGGGGACGGGGATGGTTTAGGGTACAGGTTAGGGTACGAAAACGGTTTAAGGTGAGCGTACGTGTTAGGGTATGGGTTAGTTTAGCGTACAGGTTAGGATTAGGGGACGGGTTAGGGTAAGGCTTCGGGTAAGGGTTAGGGGAGGTGGACAGTTTAGGGTGTGACAGTGGTTTAGGGTGAGCGTACGTGTTAGGGTATGGGTTAGTGTTAGTGTACGGGTTAGGATTAGGTGACGGGTTAGGGTAAGGCTTCGGGTAAGGGTTAGGGTTAGGGTTAGGGTTAAGGGACGGGGACGGTTTAGAGTACAGATTAGGGTATTACAACAGTTTAGGGTCAGTGTACGTGTTAGGATAGGAGTTAGTGTTAGCATACTGGTTAGGATGAGGGGACGGGATGGGATAAGGATTCGGGTAAGTGTTAGGGTTAGGCTTATGGGACGGGGATGGTTTAGGGTACATGTTAGGGTACAACAACGGTTTAGGGTGAGCATAGGTATTAGAGTACAGGTTAGTGTTAGGGTATGGGTTAGGATTAGGGGACGTGTTAGGGTAAGGCCTCGGGTAAGTGTTAGGGTTAGGGGACAGGGTCGGATTAGGGTACAGTTTAGGGTACGACAATGGTTAAGGGTGAGCGTACGTTTTAGGGTACAAGATAGTGTCAGCGTACGGGTAAGGTTTACGGGAAAGTTTAGGATAAGGCTTCGAGTAAGGGGTACGGTTAGGGAATGGGGATGGTTTTTAGCACAGGTTAGGGTACAACAACGGTTTAGGGTGAGCGTACGTGTGAGGGCACGGGTTAGTGTTAGCGTACGGGTTAGGATTAGGTGACGGGTTAGGGTAAGGCTTCAGGGAAGGGTTAGGGTTAGGGTTCGGGCTAGGGTTAGGGGACGGGGACGGTTTAGGGTCCAGGTGAGGGTACGACAACGGCTTAGGGTGAGCGTACGTGTGAGGATATGGGTTAGTGTTAGCGTACCGGTTAGGATTTGGTGATGTGTTAGGATAAGTATTTTGGTAAGTGTTAGGGTTCTGTTTAGGTTTTGGGGACTGGGGTGGTTTATGGTACAGGATAGTGTATGACAATGGTTTAGGGTGAGTGTACGTGTTAGGGTACAGTTTAGTATTAGCGTATGGCTTAGGATTGGGGACGGGTTAGGGTAAGCCTATGGGTAAGGGTTAGTGTTAAGGTTACGGTTAGGGTTACACGGTTTAGGGTACAGGTTACAGTACGACAACGGTTTATGGTGTGCGTATGTGTTTTGGTTCAGGTTAGTGTTAGCATATGGGTTTGGATTAGGGGACTAGTTAGGGTAAGGCTTCGGGTAAGGGTTAGTGTTAGGTTTAGGGTTAGGTGATGGGGACGTTTTAGGGTACAGGTTAGTGTATGAAACAGTTTAGGGTGAGTGTACGTGTTTGGATATGGGTTAGTGTTAGCATACGGTTTAGGATTAGGGAGAATGAATGAGAGACTAGCTGGAGGTGTCTGGACGGGCAAATTTAACTCTCATTTCCCACCAGGAAGAGGAATTAACCAAAGGCTCAGCGTGCCGTGATGAAACCAGATTAGGGCCTGAAGCAATCCTGCGGTGTTGCGGCCAGCTCACAAGAAAGCGAGTTGAAGAAAGGAGCTCAGGGGCACTGTAATTCACAAACCTGCAGAGTTATAAATGACAGCTATCGTCCAAAAATATATTGAAGTAAGGCTGCCAAGAGGACTTGAAAGCAGGGCAGAATTGCAGGAAACCGATTTCAGGAGGTAGACTGGAATTGCATTTAAAGCATAGGAAAAGAGGCAGAACGTCCACAATGATGCACTTGGCCAAAAAGGGCGTATGCGTTTTTTCCTGAAGAGGAAAAAACGCATACGCCCTTTTTGGCCAACCAAGCAAGCTTGCAAAGGCAATCTGCACTACAATGAAGTCTCACTTCCCCCCGGTCAAAAGGGCCATCTGAAAAAAGTGTAAAATCCAGAAAGGCAGGACAGTCCATGGAGAACTGGGGGCCTTGTTATGCTGATGGGCGGGATGTAAATTGCCACCCGCCACTTTGGAGAAGTGTATGGTGTTTCCTGAAACATCTAAAAAACAAAGCAACAGAGCCTAGGCCCTTCCACTTATGGTCCTATAGCTTAAGGAAATTAAAATAAAAAAGACACAGCCACCCCAAAGTTTGGGACGGCTCTGTTTACTAGAACCTCGTTTACGGTACAAGTTCAATATCGCAGAAAGCGAAAACTGGATAAAGAAGTTGTGGTACTTACGTACAATGCAATATCACTCAGCAATGAAATCTATGTCATCAGGCCCGTAGCAGCATAATGAGTGGATTCAGTACGAAGATTCGAAGTGAAATAAGTCTCAGAGAAAAAGAAACATCATAAGATATCACTAATACACGGAATATAAACTTGGATACACATGAACTGAATTACAAAGCAGAGCAGGGTCTCAAACTTTGAAAACCCACTTATGCATGCTTAAGGGGAAGAGTGAGTTGGAGTGCTGCATAAAACCACAGACACGTACGCTCATCCTAAGACGTTGTCGTACCCTAAACTTCACCCTAAACATTCCCCATCTCATAACACTAACCCTAACCCTAACACTTACCCGAAGCCTTACCCTAACTCGTCCCCTAATCCTATCCCGTACGCTAACAATAACCCGTACCCTAACACGTACGCTCACCCTAAACCCCTGTCTTACCCTAACCTGTACCTGAAACCGTCCCCATATCCTAACACTAACACTAACACTACCTCTAAACCTTACCCGAAGCCTTACCCTAACCCGTCCCCTAATCTTAACCCGTACGCTCACACTAACCCGTGCCCTCACACGTACGCTCACCCTAAACAATTGTCGTACACTAACATGTACCCTAAACCATCCCCGTCCCCAAACTCTAACCCTAACCCTAACCCTAACCCTTACCCGAAGCCTTACCATAAACCGTTCCTTAATCCTAACCCGTATGCTATCACTAACCCGTACCCTAAGACGTACACTGAACCTAAACCGTTGTTGTACCCTAACCTGTACCCTAAACTGTCCCCATACCCTAACCCTAACCCTTACCCTAACCCGTCCCGTAATCCTAACCAGTACGCTAACACTAACCTGTACCATAACACATACGCTCACCCTAAAACATTGTCATACCCTATCCTGTACCCTAAGACGTCCCCCGCCAAAACCCTAACCCTAGCCCTAACCCTTACCCTACCCCGTCCCATAACCCTAACCCGTACTCTAACACTAACCCGTACCCTAACACGTACGCTCACCCTAAACTGTGGTCATGCCCTAACCTGTACCCTAAACCGTCCCCTAACACTAACCCTTACCAGAAGCCTTACCCTCACCCATCCCCTAATCCTAACCCGTACGCTAACACTAACACATACCCTAACAGGTACGCTCAGCCTAAACAGTTGTTGTACCCTAAACTGTAAACCTAAACCGTCCCCGTCCCCTAACCCTAACCGAAACCCTAACCCTTACCCGAAGCTTTACACTTACGCGTCCCCTAATGCTAACCCGTACGCTAACACTAACCCATACCATAACACTTACGCTCACCCTAAACCGTTGTCGTACCCTAACCTGAACCGTAAACCATCCCTGTCCCTTAGCCCTAACCCTAACCCTAACCTTAACCCTTACCTGAAGACTTACCCCAACCCGTCCCCTAATCCTAACCCGTACGCTAACACTAACCCACCCTAACACGTATGCTCACCCTAACCAGTTGTCGTGCCCTAAACTGTACCGTAAACCATTCCCATACCCTAATCCCAACCCTAACCCTAACCCTAACCTTAACCCTTACCCGAAGCCTTACACTAACCCCTCCCCTAATCCTAACCCCTACGCTAACAGTAACCCGTACCCTAACTCATATGCTCACCCTAAACCGCTGTCGTACCCTAACCTGTATCCAAAACTGTCCCCATCACCTAACCCTTACCCTAACCATAACCCTAAACTTAAACCTTACCCGAAGCCTTACTGTAACCCGTCCCTAATCCCAACCCGTACGCTAACACTAAACCATACCCTAACACGTATGCTCACCCTAAACCGTTGTCGTACTCTAACATGTACGCTAAACAGTCCCCATCCCCAAACCCTATCCCTAAACCTAACCCTTACCCGAAGACTTACCCCAACCCGTCCCCTAATCCTAACCCGTACGCTAACACTAACCTGTACCCTAACACATACGTTCACCTTAAACTGCTGTCATACCCTAACTTGTACACTAAGACGTCCCCGTCCCCTAACCCTAACCCTAAAACTAACCCTTACCCGAAGCCTTACCCTAACACGTTCCCTAATCCTAAACCGTATGCTAACACTAACCCGTACCTTAAGACGTACACTCAACCTAAACCGTTGTTGTACCCTAACCTGTACCCTAAACTGTCCCCATAACCTAACCCTAACCCTAACCCTTACCCGAAACCTTACCCTAACCCCTCCCGTAATCCTAACCAGTACGCTAACACTAACCTGTACCATAACACATACGCTCACCCTAAAACATTGTCATACCCTATCCTGTACCCTAAGACGTCCCCCTCCAAAACCCTAACCCTAACCCTAACCCTAACCCTTACCCTACCCCGTCCCATAACCCTAACCCGTACTCTAACACTAACCCATACCCTAACACGTACACTCACCCTAAACCGTGGTCGTGCCCTAACCTGTACCCTAAACTGTCCCCTAACCCTAACCCTTACCAGAAGCCTTACCCTATCCCATCCCCTAATCGTAACCCGTACGTGAACATTAACCCGTACCCTAACACGTATGCTCACCCTAAACCATTGTCGTACCCGAACCTGTACCCTAAACCGTCCCCGTCCCCTAACACTAACACTAGCCCTAACCCTAACCCTAAAGCTTATCCGAAACCTTACCCTAACCCGTCCCCTAATCCTACCCGTACGCTAACACTAACCCATACCCTAACATATATTCTCATTCTAAACCGTTGCTGTACACTAATCTGTACCCTAAACCGTCCCTATCCCCTAACCCTAAACTTAACCCCAACCCTAACACTAATGCTTACCTGAAGCCTTACCCTATCCCGTCGCCTAATCCCAACCCGTACCCTAACACGTATGATCATCCTAAACCGTTATCACAACTTAACCTGTAACCTAGACTGTCCCCATCCTTAACCATAACACTAAGCCTAACCCTAATCGTAAACCTAACACTAACCCTAACCCTAAACCTTACCAAAGCCTTACCCTAACCCGTCCTCTAATCCTAATCCGTACGCTAACACTAACCCGTACCCTAACATGTACGCTCACCCTAAAAAGTTGTCATAACCTAACATGTAACCTAGACTGTCCCTGTCCCCTAACCTTAACACTAAGCCTAAGCCTAACCCTAACCCTAAACAGTCACCGTCCCCTAACCCTAATCCTAACCCTAACCCTAAACAATACGCAAAGCCTTACCCTAATCTGTCACTTAATCCTACCCGTACGTTAACACTAACCCATACCCTAACACGTACGCTCACCCTAAACAGTTGTCGTACCCTAACGTGTACCCTAAACCGTGCCCATACCCTAACCCTAACCCTAACCCTTCCCTGAAGCCTTACCCTAACCCGTCCCCTAATCCTAACCCGTATGCTAACACTAACCCGTACCCTAACACGTATGTTCACCCTAAACTGTTGTTGTACGCTAACCTGTACCCTAAAAAGTCCCCGTCCACTAACCCTAACCCTATCCCTTAACCGAAGCCTTACCCTAACACGTCCCCTAATCCTAACCCGTACGCTAACACTAACACATACCCTAACAGGTACGCTCAGCCTAAACAGTTGTCATACCCTAAACTGTAAACCTAAACCGTCCCCGTCCCCTAACCCTAACCCTAACCGAAACCCTAACCCTTACCCGAAGCTTTACACTTACGCGTCCCCTAATGCTAACCCGTACGCTAACACTAACCCATACCATAACACTTACGCTCACCCTAAACCGTTGTCGTACCCTAACCTGAACCGTAAACCATCCCCGTCCCTTAGCCCTAACCCTAACCCTAACCTTAACCCTTACCCGAAGACTTACCCCAACCCGTCCCCTAATCCTAACCCGTACACTAACACTAACCCGTACCCTAACACGTATGCTCACCCTAACCAGTTGCCGTGCCCTAAACTGTACCGTAAACCATTCCCATACCCTAATCCCAACCCTAACCCTAACCCTAACCTTAACCCTTACCCGAAACCTTACACTAACCCCTCCCCTAATCCTAACCCCTACGCTAACAGTAACCCGTACCCTAACTCATATGCTCACCCTAAACCGCTGTCGTACCCTAACCTGTATCCAAAACTGTCCCCATCACCTAACCCTTACCCTAACCATAACCCTAAACTTAAACCTTACCCGAAGCCTTACTGTAACCCGTCCCTAATCCTAACCCGTATGCTAACACTAAACCATACCCTAACACGTATGCTCACCCTAAATTGTTGTCGTACTCTAACATGTACGCTAAACAGTCCGCATCCCCAAACCCTATCCCTAAACCTAACCCTTACCCGAAGACTTACCCCAACCCGTCCCCTAATCCTAACCCGTACGCTAACACTAACCTGTACCCTAACACATACGTTCACATTAAACGGCTGTCATACCCTAACTTGTACACTAAGACGTCCCCGTCCCCTAACCCTAACCCTAACCCTAACCCTAAAACTAACCCTTACCCGAAGCCTTACCCTAACACGTCCCCTAATCCTAAACTGTACGCTAACACTAACCTGTACCCTAACAGGTACGCTCACCCTAAACCGTTGTCATACACTAACCGGTACCGAAAACCATCCCCGTCCCCGTCCCCTAACCCTAACCCTAACCCTCACCCTAAACCTTACCTGAAGCCTTACCCTAAACCGTCCCCTAATTCTAACCCATACACTAACACTAACCCATACCCTAACACGTACGCTCACACTAAACCGTGGTCGTACACTAAACTGTACCCTAAACCGTACCCTAACTCTAACCCTAACCATAACCCTAACCCAAACCCTAACACTTACCCGAAGCCTTACCTTAAACCATACCCTAATCCGAAACCGTACGCTAACACTAACACGTACCTTAACACGTACGCTCACCCTAAACCGTTGTCGTACACTAACCTGTACCCTAAACCATCCCTGTGCCCAACTCCGTCCCCGTCCCCTAACCCTAACCCTTACCCTTAGCCTTACCCACACCCATCCCCTAAACCTAAACCGTAGGCTAACACTAACCCGTACCCTATCACGTACACTCACCCTCTACCATTGTCATACACTAACCTGTACCCTAAACCGACCCCATCCCCTAAACCTAACCCTAACCCTATACCTAACCCTAACCCTTACCCGAATCCTTACACTAACCCGTCCCCTAATCTAACCCGTACACTAACACTAACCTGTACCCTAACATGTACGCTCACCCTAAACCGCTGTCGTACACTAAACTGTACCCTAAACCATCCCCGACCCCTAACCCTAACCCTAAACCTAACCCTAAACCCTACCCGAAGCCTTACCCTAACCCGTCCCCTAATCCTAACCCGTACACTAACACTAACCTCTTCCCTAACATGTACGCTCACACTAAACCGTTGTCGTACACTAACCTGTACCCTATACCGTCCCCGTCACCTAACTCTAACCCTAAACCTAACCCTAACACTTGCCTGAAGCCTTACGCTAACCCGTCGCATAATCCTAACCAGTACGCTAACACTAACCCCTACCCTAACACGTACGTTCAACCTAAACTGTTGTCGTACCCTAACCTGTACCAAAAATCTTCCCCATCCCCTAACCCGAATCCTAACCCTAACCCTAATCCTAATGCTTAACCGAAGCCTTAACCTAAACCGTCCCCTAATCCTAACCAGTACGCTAACAATAAACTGTACCCTAACACGTACGCTCACCCTAAACAGTTGTCGCACGCTAACCTGTATCCTAAACCGTCCCTGTAACCTAACCCTAACCTGAACCCTAACACTACCCCTAAGCCTTACCCGAAGCCTTACATTAACCCGTCCTGTACTACTAAACTGTTCGCTAACACTAACCCGTATCGTAACACGTACGCTCACCCTAAACCATTGTCGTACACTAACCTATACCCTAAACCTTCCCCGACCCCAAACCCTAACACTAACCCTAACCCTTACCCATAGCCTTACCCTAACCTGTCCCCTATTCCTAACCCGTACGCTAACAGTAATCCATACCCTCACACGTACACTCACCCTAAACCATTGTCGTACCCTAAACAGTACCTTAAACCGTCCCCATCCCCTAACCCTAACCCTCAACCTAAACCTAACCCCACCCTAAACCTTACCCAAAGCCTTACCCTAACCCGTCCCCTAATCCTTACACGTACGCTAAAACTAACACCTACCCTAATATGTATGCTCACCCTAAACTGTTGTCGCACCCTAACCTGTACCCTAAACCATCCCCGTCCCTGTCCCCTAACCCTATCCCTAACCCTGACCCTTACCCGAAGCCGTACCCTAAACCGCCCCCTAATCCTAACCCTTCCGCTAACACTAACCCATACCCTAACATGTACGCTCAACCCAAACCGCTGTCGCACCCTAATTTATACCCTAAACCGTCTCCGTCCCCTAACCCTAACCCTTACCCGAAGCCTTATCCTAACCCGTACGCTAACACTAACCCATACCCTAGCAAGTACACTCACACTAAAACGTTGTCGTACACTAACCTGTACCCTAAACTGTCCCAATCCCCTAACCCTAACCGTAAACCTAACCCTAATCCTAAACCTTACCCGAAGCCTTATCCTATCCCGTCCAATAATCCTAACCCATACGCTAACACTAACTCATACCCTAACACGTACGCTCACCCTAAACCGTGGTCGTACCCAAACCTGTACCCTAAACCATCCCCGTCCCTTAACCCTCACCCTAACCCTTACCAGAAGCCTTACCCTAACCCGTCACCTAATCCTAACGTGTACGTTAACAATAATCAGCACCCTAACACGGATAATCACCCTAAACCGTTGGCATAACCTAACCAGCACCCTAAAACGTCCACGTCCCCTAACCCTAACCCTAACCCTTATCCGAAGCCGTACCCTAACCCGTCCCCTAATCCTAACCCGTACGCTAACACTAACCCATACCCTAACACGTACGCTCACCTTAAACTGTTTTTGTACCCTAAACCGGCACCATCCCCTAACCTTAACCTTATCCCTAACCCTTACCCGAAGACTTACTCTAACCTGTCCACTAATCCTAACCCGTACGCTAACAGTAACCCATACCCTAATACATAAGCTCACCCTAAACCGTTGTCATACCCTAACCTGTACCCTAAACCGTCCCCGACCCCGTCCCCTAACCCTCAGCCTAACCCTAACCCTAACCCTTACCCGAAACCTTACCCTAACCTGTCCCCTTATCCTAACCCGAACGCTAACACTAACCCATGCACTAACATGTACGCTCACTCCAAACCGTTGTCTCACCCTAACATATAGCCTAAACCATTCCCGTCCCCTAACCCTAACCCTAACCGTAACCCTAACACTTACCCGAAGCCTTACCCTAACCTGTCCCCTAAACCTAATCCATACGCAAACCCTAAACCTTACCCTAACTCGTATGCTCACCCAAAACCGTTGTCATACACTAACCTGTACCCTAAACCGTTCCCGTCCCCTAAACCTAACCCTAACCCTAAACAAAGCACTAAACCTTATCCAAAGCCTTACCATAACCCGTCCCCTAATCCTAATCCAGACGCTAACACTAACCCTTATCCTAACACGTACGCTCACCCTAAACCGTTGTTGTACCCTAACCTGTACACTGAACCGTCCCCATCCCCTAACCCTAAACCTAACCCTTACCCGAAGACTTACCCTAACCATCCCCTAATACTAATCCATACGCTAACACTAACCCTAATCCTAACATGTATGCTCACCCTAAAACTTTGGCGTACCCTAACCTGTACCCTAAACCGTCTCCATCCCCTAACCCTAACCCTAACCCTTACCAGAAGGCTTACCCTAAAGCATACCCTAATCCTAACCTGTACGCTAACACTAACCCATACCCTGACACATATGCTTACCCTAAACCGTTGTCGTACACTAAACTATACCATATACCATCCCTGTCCCCTATCCCTAACCCTAAACCTAACCCTAAACCTTATCCGCAGCCTTACCCTAACCCGTTCCATAATCCTAACACATACGCTCACACTAACCCGTACCCTATCACGTACGCTCACCCTAAACCGTTGTCGTACCCTAACCTGTACCCTAAACCGTCCCCGTCCACTAACCCTAACCCTAACCATAAACCTAACCCTAACCCTTACCTGAAGCCTTACCCTAACCCGTCCCCTATTCCTAACCCGTACGCTAACACTAACCCATACCCTAACATGTACGCTCACCCTAAAATGTTGTCGTACCCTAACCTGTACCCTAAACCGTCCCCATTCCCTAACCATAACCCTAAAGTTAAGCCTAAACCTAAACCTTACACGAAACCCTACCCTAACTCCTCCCCTAATCCTAATCCGTACGCTAACACTAACCCATACCCTAACACGTACGCTTACCGTAAACCGTTGTCGTACCCTAACGTGTACTGTAAACTGTCCCAGTTCCCTAACCCTAACCCTTACCTGAAGTCTTACCCTAACCCATCTCCTAATCCTAACACGTACGCTAACACTAACCCGTACCCTAAAACGTACACTCACCCTGAACCGTTGTCGTACCCTAACCTGTACAATAAACTGTCCCCATCCCATAACCCTAACCCTAAGTCTAAACCTTACCCGAAGCCTTACCTTAACCCGTCCCCTAATCCTAACCCGTACGCTAACACTAACCTCTACCCTAACACGTACCCTCACTCTAAACTATTGTCGTAC
This sequence comes from Tursiops truncatus, assembly GCF_011762595.2. NCBI lineage: Eukaryota > Metazoa > Chordata > Mammalia > Artiodactyla > Delphinidae > Tursiops > Tursiops truncatus. The sequence goes on from NW_022983386.1 coordinate 36,326, forward strand.
CTTAACCTAAACCGTCCCCGTCCCCGTCCCTAACCCTAACCCTAGCCCTAACCCATACCAGAAGCCTTATCCTAACCCGTCCCCTAATCCTAACCCGTACGCTAACATTTACCCGTACCATAACATGTACGCTCACCCTAAAACGTTGCCGTAACCTAACCTGTACCCTAAATCTTCCTCATCCCCTAACCCTAACCCTAACCC
>NW_022983387.1:0-36241 GCF_011762595.2 Tursiops truncatus
AAGCATAAGTGGTTTTCTAAATTTGAGACCCTGTTCTGTTCTGTAATTCAGTTCCTGTGTAGCCAAGTTTACATTCCGTGTATTACTGATATCTTATGATGTTCTGTTCTGTGTGACTTATTTCAGTTAGAATCATCCCTGAATCCCATTCATTGCTGCTAAGGGCCTGATGACATAGATTTCATTGCTGAGTGATATTGCTTTGTAAGTAAATACCACAACTTCTTTATCCATTTTTCACTTTCTGCGATTTGAACTTGTACTGTAAACGAGGTTCTTGTAAACAGGCGTCCCAAACTTTGGGGTGGCTGTGTCTTTTTGATTTAATTTCCCTAAGCTATAGGACCATAAGTGGAAGTGCCCTAGGCTCTGTTGCTTTGTTTTTTAGATGTTTCAGGAAACACCATACACTTCTCCCGAGTGTCTGTTGGCAATTTACATCCCGCCCATCAGCATAACAAGGCTCCCAGTTCTCCATGGCCTGTCCTGCCTTTCTGGATTTTACACTTTTTTCAGATGGCCCTTTTGACCGGGGGGAAGTGAGACTTCATTGTAGTGCAGATTTCCTTTGCAAGCTTGCTTGGTTGGCCAAAAAGGGCGTATGCGTTTTTTCCTGAATATATTCAGGAAAAAACATACGCCCTTTTTGGCCAAGTGCATCATTGTGGACGTTCTGCCTCTTTTCCTATGCTTTCAATGCAATTCCAGTCTACCTCCTGAAATCGGTTTCCTGCAATTCTGCCCCGCTTTCAAGTCCTCTTGGCAGCCTTACTTCAGTCTATTTTTGGACGATAGCTGTCATTTATAACTCTGCAGGTTGTGAATTACAGTGCCCCTGAGCTCCTTTCTTCAACTCGCTTTCTTGTGAGCTGGCCGCAACACCGCAGGATGGCTTCAGGCCCTAATCTGGTTCCGGCACGGCACGCTGAGCCTTTGGTTAATTCCTCTTCCTGGTGGGAAATGAGAGTTAAATTTGCCCGTCCAGACACCTCCAGCTAGTCTCTCATTGGTTCTCGCTATTCCTGTTCATCTTCCGCAGAAATTGCAAACTGGGCCAAACAGGAGGTTAAAGGACTGACTCTCCAAGTGGGGAGAGTGTTAGTAAAGCGTCTGGAATGTTGCACCCGAGTACCAGGGGAGGAAAACTGAGACATATTTGAACACGTCTCCCGATCACATGGTTGATCATACTCTGGGTTCCACATGCATGTTTTAGCTGAAGGAAGAATACCTTAAACCTGGGTAGTTGAAACCCGTGGAATGGGTACCATGCAATATGACTTCAAAGGGTCTTCATTTGCTCACCGAACCTCTCCAATCCTATCACTGCTGCGTTTATGCCCCTGTACACATGCTTGATTCTCTTTCGGAGACATAGCAATCCATAGGTTTTAAGATACTTACTAGTCAGGTACATTCTTAGGCGTTTAATATGGGGTGTTGAGTCCATTTCGTTGAGCAAGGAGTAGCTCTTGTCTATTCCATATTTGGCTTAAGGAACTTTATCTGTGCTCATTTCAATCTCTGGTTTTATGCAGCACCCCAACCACCTTTACCCTTAAGCAAGCATAAGTTGGTTTTCTAAATTTGAGACCCTGTTCTGTTCTGTAATTCAGTTCCTGTGTAGCCAAGTTTACATTCCGTGTATTACTGATATCTTATGATGTTTCTTTTTCTGTGTGACTTATTTCAGTTAGAATCATCATACCTGAATCCACTCATTGTGCTGCTAGGGCCTGATGACATAGATTTCATTGCTGAGTGATATTGCTTTGTAAGTAATACCACAACTTCTTTATCCATTTTTCACTTTCTGCGATGTTGAACTTGTACTGTAAACGAGGTTCTTGTAAACAGAGCCGTCCCAAACTTTGGGGTGGCTGTGTCTTTTTGATTTTAATTTCCCTAAGCTATAGGACCATAAGTGGAAGTGCCCTAGGCTCTGTTGCTTTGTTTTTTAGATGTTTCAGGAAACACCATACACTTCTCCCGAGTGTCTGTTGGCAATTTACATCCCGCCCATCAGCATAACAAGGCTCCCAGTTCTCCATGGCCTGTCCTGCCTTTCTGGATTTTACACTTTTTTCAGATGGCCCTTTTGACCGGGGGGAAGTGAGACTTCATTGTAGTGCAGATTTCCTTTGCAAGCTTGCTTGGTTGGCCAAAAAGGGCGTATGCGTTTTTTCCTGAATATATTCAGGAAAAAACGCATACGCCCTTTTTGGCCAAGTGCATCATTGTGGACGTTCTGCCTCTTTTCCTATGCTTTCAATGCAATTCCAGTCTACCTCCTGAAATCGGTTTCCTGCAATTCTGCCCCGCTTTCAAGTCCTCTTGGCAGCCTTACTTCAGTATTTTTTGGACGATAGCTGTCATTTATAACTCTGCAGGTTTGTGAATTACAGTGCCCCTGAGCTCCTTTCTTCAACTCGCTTTCTTGTGAGCTGGCCGCAACACCGCAGGATGGCTTCAGGCCCTAATCTGGTTCCGGCACGGCACGCTGAGCCTTTGGTTATTTCCTCTTCCTGGTGGGAAATGAGAGTTAAATTTGCCCGTCCAGACACCTCCAGCTAGTCTCTCATTGGTTCTCGCTATTCCTGTTCATCTTCCGCAGAAATTGCAAACTGGGCCAAACAGGAGGTTAAAGGGCTGACTCTCCAAGTGGGGAGAGTGTTAGTAAAGCGTCTGGAATGTTGCACCCGAGTACCAGGGAGGAAAACTGAGACATATTTGAACACGTCTCCCGATCACATGGTTGATCATACTCTAGGTTCCACATGCATGTTTTAGATGAAGGAAGAATACCTTAAACCTCGGTAGTTGAAACCCGTGGAATGGGTACCATGCAATATGACTTCAAAGGGTCTTCATTTGCTCACCGAACCTCTCCAATCCTATCACTGCTGCGTTTATGCCCCTGTACACATGCTTGATTCTCTTCGGAGACATAGCAATCCATAGGTTTTAAGATACTTACTAGTCAGGTACATTCTTAGGCGTTTAATATGCGGTGTTGAGTCCATTTCGTTGAGCAAGGAGTAGCTCTTGTCTATTCCATATTTGGCTTAAGGAACTTTATCTGTGCTCATTTCAATCTCTGGTTTTATGCAGCACCCCAACTCACCTTTCCCCTTAAGCAAGCATAAGTTGGTTTTCTAATTTGAGACCCTGTTCTGTTCTGTAATTCAGTTCCTGTGTAGCCAAGTTTACATTCCGTGTATTACTGATATCTTATGATGTTTCTTTTTCTGTGTGACTTATTTCAGTTAGAATCATCATACCTGAATCCACTCATTGTGCTGCTAAGGGCCTGATGACATAGATTTCATTGCTGAGTGATATTGCTTTGTAAGTAAATACCACAACTTCTTTATCCATTTTTCACTTTCTGCGATGTTGAACTTGTACTGTAAACGAGGTTCTTGTAAACAGAGGCGTCCCAAACTTTGGGGTGGCTGTGTCTTTTTGATTTTAATTTCCCTAAGCTATAGGACCATAAGTGGAAGTGCCCTAGGCTCTGTTGCTTTGTTTTTTAGATGTTTCAGGAAACACCATACACTTCTCCCGAGTGTCTGTTGGCAATTTACATCCCGCCCATCAGCATAACAAGGCTCCCAGTTCTCCATGGCCTGTCCTGCCTTTCTGGATTTTACACTTTTTTCAGATGGCCCTTTTGACCGGGGGGAAGTGAGACTTCATTGTAGTGCAGATTTCCTTTGCAAGCTTGCTTGGTTGGCCAAAAAGGGCGTATGCGTTTTTTCCTGAATATATTCAGGAAAAAACGCATACGCCCTTTTTGGCCAAGTGCATCATTGTGGACGTTCTGCCTCTTTTCCTATGCTTTCAATGCAATTCCAGTCTACCTCCTGAAATCGGTTTCCTGCAATTCTGCCCCGCTTTCAAGTCCTCTTGGCAGCCTTACTTCAGTCTATTTTTGGACGATAGCTGTCATTTATAACTCTGCAGGTTTGTGAATTACAGTGCCCCTGAGCTCCTTTCTTCAACTCGCTTTCTTTGAGCTGGCCGCAACACCGCAGGATGGCTTCAGGCCCTAATCTGGTTCCGGCACGGCACGCTGAGCCTTTGGTTATTTCCTCTTCCTGGTGGGAAATGAGAGTTAAATTTGCCCGTCCAGACACCTCCAGCTAGTCTCTCATTGGTTCTCGCTATTCCTGTTCATCTTCCGCAGAAATTGCAAACTGGGCCAAACAGGAGGTTAAAGGCGCTGACTCTCCAAGTGGGGAGAGTGTTAGTAAAGCGTCTGGAATGTTGCACCCGAGTACCAGGGGAGGAAAACTGAGACATATTTGAACACGTCTCCGTTCACATGGTTGATCATACTCTGGGTTCCACATGCATGTTTTAGCTGAAGGAAGAATACCTTAAACCTGGAGAGTTGAAACCCGTGGAATGGGTACCATGCAATATGACTTCAAAGGGTCTTCATTTGCTCACCGAACCTCTCCAATCCTATCACTGCTGCGTTTATGCCCCTGTACACATGCTTGATTCTCTTTTGGAGACATAGCAATCCATAGGTTTTAAGATACTTACTAGTCAGGTACATTCTTAGGCGTTTAATATGGGGTGTTGAGTCCATTTCGTTGAGCAAGGAGTAGCTCTTGTCTATTCCATATTTGGCTTAAGGAACTTTATCTGTGCTCATTTCAATCTCTGGTTTTATGCAGCACCCCAACTCACCTTTCCCCTTATCAAGCATAAGTTGGTTTTCTAAATTTGAGACCCTGTTCTGTTCTGTAATTCAGTTCCTGTGTAGCCAAGTTTACATTCCGTGTATTACTGATATCTTATGATGTTTCTTTTTCTGTGTGACTTATTTCAGTTAGAATCATCATACCTGAATCCACTCATTGTGCTGCTAAGGGCCTGATGACATAGATTTCATTGCTGAGTGATATTGCTTTGTAAGTAAATACCACAACTTCTTTATCCATTTTTCACTTTCTGCGATGTTGAACTTGTACTAAACGAGTTTCTTGTAAACAGAGCCGTCCAAACTTTGGGGTGGCTGTGTCTTTTTGATTTTAATTTCCCTAAGCTATAGGACCATAAGTGGAAGTGCCCTAGGCTCTGTTGCTTTGTTTTTTAGATGTTTCAGGAAACACCATACACTTCTCCCGAGTGTCTGTTGGCAATTTACATCCCGCCCATCAGCATAACAAGGCTCCCAGTTCTCCATGGCCTGTCCTGCCTTTCTGGATTTTACACTTTTTTCAGATGGCCCTTTTGACCGGGGGGAAGTGAGACTTCATTGTAGTGCAGATTTCCTTTGCAAGCTTGCTTGGTTGGCCAAAAAGGGCGTATGCGTTTTTTCCTGAATATATTCAGGAAAAAACGCATACGCCCTTTTTGGCCAAGTGCATCATTGTGGACGTTCTGCCTCTTTTCCTATGCTTTCAATGCAATTCCAGTCTACCTCCTGAAATCGGTTTCCTGCAATTCTGCCCCGCTTTCAAGTCCTCTTGGCAGCCTTACTTCAGTCTATTTTTGGACGATAGCTGTCATTTATAACTCTGCAGGTTTGTGAATTACAGTGCCCCTGAGCTCCTTTCTTCAACTCGCTTTCTTGTGAGCTGGCCGCAACACCGCAGGATGGCTTCAGGCCCTAATCTGGTTCCGGCCGGCACGCTGAGCCTTTGGTTATTTCCTCTTCCTGGTGGGAAATGAGAGTTAAATTTGCCCGTCCAGACACCTCCAGCTAGTCTCTCATTGGTTCTCGCTATTCCTGTTCATCTTCCGCAGAAATTGCAAACTGGGCCAAACAGGAGGTTAAAGGGCTGACTCTCCAAGTGGGGAGAGTGTTAGTAAAGCGTCTGGAATGTTGCACCCGAGTACCAGGGGAGGAAAACTGAGACATATTTGAACACGTCTCCCGATCACATGGTTGATCATACTCTGGGTTCCACATGCATGTTTTAGCTGAAGGAAGAATACCTTAAACCTGGAGAGTTGAGAACCGTGGAATGGGTACCATGCAATATGACTTCAAAGGGTCTTCATTTGCTCACCGAACCTCTCCAATCCTATCACTGCTGCGTTTATGCCCCTGTACACATGCTTGATTCTCTTTCGGAGACATAGCAATCCATAGGTTTTAAGATACTTACTAGTCAGGTACATTCTTAGGCGTTTAATATGCGGTGTTGAGTCCATTTCGTTGAGCAAGGAGTAGCTCTTGTCTATTCCATATTTGGCTTAAGGAACTTTATCTGTGCTCATTTCAATCTCTGGTTTTATGCAGCACCCCAACTCACCTTTCCCTTAAGCAAGCATAAGTTGGTTTTCTAAATTTGAGACCCTGTTCTGTTTTGGAATTCAGTTCCTGTGTAGCCAAGTTTACATTCCGTGTATTACTGATATCTTATGATGTTTCTTTTTCTGTGTGACTTATTTCAGTTAGAATCATCATACCTGAATCCACTCATTATGCTGCTAAGGGCCTGATGACATAGATTTCATTGCTGAGTGATATTGCTTTGTAAGTAAATACCACAACTTCTTTATCCATTTTTCACTTTCTGCGATGTTGAACTTGTACTGTAAACGAGGTTCTTGTAAACAGAGGCGTCCCAAACTTTGGGGTGGCTGTGTCTTTTTGATTTTAATTTCCCTAAGCTATAGGACCATAAGTGGAAGTGCCCTAGGCTCTGTTGCTTTGTTTTTTAGATGTTTCAGGAAACACCATACACTTCTCCCGAGTGTCTGTTGGCAATTTACATCCCGCCCATCAGCATAACAAGGCTCCCAGTTCTCCATGGCCTGTCCTGCCTTTCTGGATTTTACACTTTTTTCAGATGGCCCTTTTGACCGGGGGGAGTGAGACTTCATTGTAGTGCAGATTTCCTTTGCAAGCTTGCTTGGTTGGCCAAAAAGGGCGTATGCGTTTTTTCCTGAATATATTCAGGAAAAAACGCATACGCCCTTTTTGGCCAAGTGCATCATTGTGGACGTTCTGCCTCTTTTACTATGCTTTCAATGCAATTCCAGTCTACCTCCTGAAATCGGTTTCCTGCAATTCTGCCCCGCTTTCAAGTCCTCTTGGCAGCCTTACTTCAGTCTATTTTTGGACGATAGCTGTCATTTATAACTCTGCAGGTTTGTGAATTACAGTGCCCCTGAGCTCCTTTCTTCAACTCGCTTTCCTTTGACCTGGCCGCAACACCGCAGGATGTGCTTCAGGCCCTAATCTGGTTCCGGCACGGCACAGCTGAGCCTTTGATAATTCCTCTTCCTGGTGGGAAATGAGAGTTAAATTTGCCCGTCCAGACACCTCCAGCTAGCCTCTCATTGGTTCTCGCTATTCCTGTTCATCTTCCGCAGAAATTGCAAACTGGGCCAAACAGGAGGTTAAAGGGACTGACTCTCCAAGTGGGGAGAGTGTTAGTAAGCGTCTGGAATGTTGCCCCCGAGTACCAGGGGAGGAAAACTGAGACATATTTGAAAACGTCTCCCGTTCACATGGTTGATCATACTCTGGGTTCCACATGCATGTTTTAGCTGAAGGAAGAATACCTTAAAACCTGGAGTAGTTGAGAACCCGTGGAATGGGTACCATGCAATATGACTTCAAAGGGTCTTCATTTGCTCACACGAACCTCTCCAATCCTATCACACTGCTGCGTTTATGCCCCTGTACCACATGCTTGATTCTCTTTCGGAGACATAGCAATCCATAGGTTTTAAGATATTACTAGTCAGGTACATTCTTAGGCGTTTAATATGCGGTGTTGAGTCCATTTCGTTGAGCAAGGAGTAGCTCTTGTCTATTCCATATTTGGCTTAAGGAACTTTATCTGTGCTCATTTCAATCTCTGGTTTTATGCAGCACCCCAACTCAACCTTTACCCTTAAGCAAGCATAAGTTGGTTTTCTAAATTTGAGACCCTGTTCTGTTCTGTAATTCAGTTCCTGTGTAGCCAAGTTTACATTCCGTGTATTAGTGATATCTTATGATGTTTCTTATTCTGTGTGACTTATTTCAGTTAGAATCATCATACCTGAATCCACTCATTGTGCTGCTAAAGGCCTGATGACATAGATTTCATTGCTGAGTGATACTGCATTGTACGTAAGTACCACAAGTTCTTTATCCATTTTTCACTTTCTGTGATGTTGAACTTGTACGTAAACGAGGTTCTTGTAAACAGAGGCGTCCAAACTTTGGGGTGGCTGTGTCTTTTGATTTTAATTTCCCTAAGCTATAGGACCATAAGTGGAAGTGCCCTAGGCTCTGTTGCTTTGTTTTTTAGATGTTTCAGGAAACACCATACACTTCTCCTGAGTGGTTGTTGGCAATTTACATCCTGCCCATCAGCATAACAAGGCTCCCAGTTCTCCATGGCCTGTCCTGCCTTTCTGGATTTTACACTTTTTTCAGATGGCCCTTTTGACCGGGGGGAAGTGAGACTTCATTGTAGTGCAGATTTCCTTTGCAAGCTTGCTTGGTTGGCCAAAAAGGGCGTATGCGTTTTTTCCTGAATATATTCAGGAAAAACGCATACGCCCTTTTGGCCAAGTGCATCATTGTGGACGTTCTGCCTCTTTTCCTATGCTTTCAATGCAATTCCAGTCTACCTCCTGAAATCGGTTTCCTGCAATTCTGCCCCGCTTTCAAGTCCTCTTGGCAGCCTTACTTCAGTCTATTTTTGGACGATAGCTGTCATTTATAACTCTGCAGGTTTGTGAATTACAGTGCCCCTGAGCTCCTTTCTTCAACTCGCTTTCTTGTGAGCTGGCCGCAACACCGCAGGATGGCTTCAGGCCCTAATCTGGTTCCGGCACGGCACGCTGAGCCTTTGGTTAATTCCTCTTCCTGGTGGGAAATGAGAGTTAAATTTGCCCGTCCAGACACCTCCAGCTAGTCTCTCATTGGTTCTCGCTATTCTGTTCATCTTCCGCAGAAATTGCAAACTGGGCCAAACAGGAGGTTAAAGGCGCTGACTCTCCAAGTGGGGAGAGTGTTAGTAAAGCGTCTGGAATGTTGCACCCGAGTACCAGGGTACGAAAACTGAGACATATTTGAACATGTCTCCCGTTCACATGGTTGATCATACTTGGGTTCCACATGCATGTTTTAGCTGAAGGAAGAATACCTAAACCTGGGTAGTTGAAACCCGTGGAATGGGTACCATGCAATATGACTTCAAGGGTCTTCATTTGCTCACCGAACCTCTCCAATCCTATCACTGCTGCGTTTATGCCCTGTACACATGCTTGATTCTCTTTCGGAGACATAGCAATCCATAGGTTTTAAGATACTTACTAGTCAGGTACATTCTTAGGCGTTTAATATGCGGTGTTGAGTCAATTTCGTTGAGCAAGGAGTAGCTCTTGTCTATTCCATATTTGGCTTAAGGAACTTTATCTGTGCTCATTTCAATCTCTGGTTTTATGCAGCACCCCAACTCACCTTTACCCTTAAGCAAGCATAAGTTGGTTTTCTAAATTTGAGACCCTGTTCTGTTCTGTAATTCAGTTCCTGTGTAGCCAAGTTTACATTCCGTGTATTACTGATATCTTATGATGTTTCTTTTTCTGTGTGACTTATTTCAGTTAGAATCATCATACCTGAATCCACTCATTGTGCTGCTAAGGGCCTGATGACATAGATTTCATTGCTGAGTGATATTGCTTTGTAAGTAAATACCACAACTTCTTTATCCATTTTTCACTTTCTGCGATGTTGAACTTGTACTGTAAACGAGGTTCTTGTAAACAGAGCGTCCAAACTTTGGGGTGGCTGTGTCTTTTTGATTTTAATTTCCCTAAGCTATAGGACCATAAGTGGAAGTGCCCTAGGCTCTGTTGCTTTGTTTTTTAGATGTTTCAGGAAACACCATACACTTCTCCCGAGTGTCTGTTGGCAATTTACATCCCGCCCATCAGCATAACAAGGCTCCCAGTTCTCCATGGCCTGTCCTGCCTTTCTGGATTTTACACTTTTTTCAGATGGCCCTTTTGACCGGGGGGAAGTGAGACTTCATTGTAGTGCAGATTTCCTTTGCAAGCTTGCTTGGTTGGCCAAAAAGGGCGTATGCGTTTTTTCCTGAATATATTCAGGAAAAAACGCATACGCCCTTTTTGGCCAAGTGCATCATTGTGGACGTTCTGCCTCTTTTCCTATGCTTTCAATGCAATTCCAGTCTACCTCCTGAAATCGGTTTCCTGCAATTCTGCCCCGCTTTCAAGTCCTCTTGGCAGCCTTACTTCAGTCTATTTTTGGACGATAGCTGTCATTTATAACTCTGCAGGTTTGTGAATTACAGTGCCCCTGAGCTCCTTTCTTCAACTCGCTTTCTTTTGAGCTGGCCGCAACACCGCAGGATGGCTTCAGGCCCTAATCTGGTTCCGGCACGGCACGCTGAGCCTTTGGTTAATTCCTCTTCCTGGTGGGAAATGAGAGTTAAATTTGCCCGTCCAGACACCTCCAGCTAGTCTCTCATTGGTTCTCGCTATTCCTGTTCATCTTCCGCAGAAATTGCAAACTGGGCCAAACAGGAGGTTAAAGGGCTGACTCTCCAAGTGGGGAGAGTGTTAGTAAAGCGTCTGGAATGTTGCACCCGAGTACCAGGGAGGAAAACTGAGACATATTTGAACACGTCTCCTTCACATGGTTGATCATACTCTGGTTCCACATGCATGTTTTAGCTGAAGGAAGAATACCTTAAACCTGGTAGTTGAAACCCGTGGAATGGGTACCATGCATGCAATATGACTTCAAAGGGTCTTCATTTGCTCACCGAACCTCTCCAATCCTATCACTGCTGCGTTTATGCCCCTGTACACATGCTTGATTCTCTTTCGGAGACATAGCAATCCATAGGTTTTAAGATACTTACTAGTCAGGTACATTCTTAGGCGTTTAATATGCGGTGTTGAGTCCATTTCGTTGAGCAAGGAGTAGCTCTTGTCTATTCCATATTTGGCTTAAGGAACTTTATCTGTGCTCATTTCAATCTCTGGTTTTATGCAGCACCCAACTCACCTTTCCCTTAAGCAAGCATAAGTTGGTTTTCTAAATTTGAGACCCTGTTCTGTTCTGTAATTCAGTTCCTGTGTAGCCAAGTTTACATTCCGTGTATTACTGATATCTTATGATGTTTCTTTTTCTGTGTGACTTATTTCAGTTAGAATCATCATACCTGAATCCACTCATTGTGCTGCTAAGGGCCTGATGACATAGATTTCATTGCTGAGTGATATTGCTTTGTAAGTAAATACCACAACTTCTTTATCCATTTTTCACTTTCTGCGATGTTGAACTTGTACTGTAAACGAGGTTCTTGTAAACAGAGCCGTTCCAAACTTTGGGGTGGCTGTGTCTTTTTGATTTTAATTTCCCTAAGCTATAGGACCATAAGTGGAGTGCCCTAGGCTCTGTTGCTTTGTTTTTTAGATGTTTCAGGAAACACCATACACTTCTCCCGAGTGTCTGTTGGCAATTTACATCCCGCCCATCAGCATAACAAGGCTCCCAGTTCTCCATGGCCTGTCCTGCCTTTCTGGATTTTACACTTTTTTCAGATGGCCCTTTTGACCGGGGGAAGTGAGACTTCATTGTAGTGCAGATTTCCTTTGCAAGCTTGCTTGGTTGGCCAAAAAGGGCGTATGCGTTTTTTCCTGAATATATTCAGGAAAAAACGCATACGCCCTTTTTGGCCAAGTGCATCATTGTGGACGTTCTGCCTCTTTTCCTATGCTTTCAATGCAATTCCAGTCTACCTCCTGAAATCGGTTTCCTGCAATTCTGCCCCGCTTTCAAGTCCTCTTGGCAGCCTTACTTCAGTCTATTTTTGGACGATAGCTGTCATTTATAACTCTGCAGGTTTGTGAATTACAGTGCCCCTGAGCTCCTTTCTTCAACTCGCTTTCTTGTGAGCTGGCCGCAACACCGCAGGATGGCTTCAGGCCCTAATCTGGTTCCGGCACGGCACGCTGAGCCTTTGGTTAATTCCTCTTCCTGGTGGGAAATGAGAGTTAAATTTGCCCGTCCAGACACCTCCAGCTAGTCTCTCATTGGTTCTCGCTATTCCTGTTCATCTTCCGCAGAAATTGCAAACTGGGCCAAACAGGAGGTTAAAGGCACTGACTCTCCAAGTGGGGAGAGTGTTAGTAAAGCGTCTGGAATGTTGCACCCGAGTACCAGGGGAGGAAAACTGAGACATATTTGAACACGTCTCCCGTTCACATGGTTGATCATACTCTGGGTTCCACATGCATGTTTTAGCTGAAGGAAGAATACCTTAAACCTGGAGAGTTGAGACCTGTGTAATGGGTACCATGCAATATGACTTCAAAGGGTCTTCATTTGCTCACCGAACCTCTCCAATCCTATCACTGCTGCGTTTATGCCCTGTACACACGCTTGATTCTCTTTTGGAGACATAGCAATCCATAGGTTTTAAGATACTTACTAGTCAGGTAATTCTTAGGCGTTTAATATAGGGTTTTGAGTCCATTTCGTTGAGCAAGTGTAGCTCTTGTCTATTCCATATTTGGCTTAAGGAACTTTATCTGTGCTCATTTCAATCTCTGGTTTTATGCAGCACCCCAACTCACCTTCCCCCCTTAAGCAAGCATAAGTTGGTTTTCTAAACTTGAGACACTGTTCTGTTTTGTAATTCAGTTCATGTGTAGCCAAGTTCACATTCTGTGTATTAGTGATACCTTATGATGTTTCTTTTCTGTGTGACTTATTTCAGTTCGAATCATCATACCTGAATCCACTCATTATGCTGCTACGGGCCTGATTGACTATAGATTTCATTGCTGAGTGATATTGCATTGTACGTAAGTACCACAAGTTCTTTTATCCATTTTTCACTTTCTGCGATATTGAACTTGTACCGTAAACGAGGTTCTTGTAAACATAGCTGTCCCAAACTTTGGGGTGGCTGTGTCTTTTTTGATTTTAATTTCCCTAAGCTATAGGACCATAAGTGGAAGTGCCCTAGGCTCTGTTGCTTTGTTTTTTAGATGTTTCAGGAAACACCATACACTTCTCCAGAGTGGCTGTTGGCAATTTACATCCCGCCCCATCAGCATAAGAAGGCTCCCAGTTCTCCATGGCCTGTCGTGCCTTTATGGATTTTACACTTTTTTCAGATGGCCCTTTTGATCCGGTGGGAAGTGAGACTTCATTGTAGTGCAGATTTCCTTTGCAAGCTTGCTTGGTTGGCCAAAAAAGTGGGTATGCGTTTTTCCTGAATATATTCAGGAAAAACACATACGCCCTTTTTGGCCAGTGCATCATTGTCGAGTTCTGAACTCTCTTCATATGCTTTCAATGCAATTCCAGTCTACCTCCTGAAATCGGTTTCCTGCAATTCTGCCCTTGCTTTCAATTCTCTTCATAGCCTTACCTCAATATATTTTTTAAAAATAGTTGGCCTTTATAACTCTGCAGGTTTTTGAATTGCAGTGGCCCTTAGCTCCATTTTTTAGCTCTTATTTTTGTGGTCTTGCCCCATAACCACAGGATTCCTTGAAGCCCTATTTTCTTCTGGGGCACCTTGCTGTGCCTTTGGTTAATTCTTCTTACTGATGTGATATTAGAGTGACATGTGCCCATTGAAACCGCTACAGCTAGTTTCTCACTGGTTCCCCCTATTCCCATTCATCCTCTGCACTAACTGCAGACTGTGCGATACCAAGAACTTAAAGGCATTGACTCCATGTGGGGATGTTGTTAGTAAAGCGGCTGGAATGTCGATCCGGAGCCCCAGGAGAGGAAAAATGAGGTGCGTTTTAGAAACCTTTCCCGATCATATGGTATACCAGTCGCTGGTTTTCCCAAGCATGGTTTAGCTGTAGGAAGATTCCCTTCAACCTGGAGTGTTGGGACCCTTGGACTGAGTAGCATGAAGTATTGCATTAAACTTTCGGCAGTTGCTCACCAAAGCTCACCAATCCTGTCAGCCCCAAGTGTCCAGCTTATGTCTTATCCAGCTGTGGGTTTATATGTGGTCAATCCAGGTTGCATCACAGCCCCTGAGCGAATTTTGTAAGAATTTTTCTCTCTTTCATTGTTTCAGCGTTTTGTTTTTAAAATTTATTTCTATAATGGGGTTTAGCTCCTTTTCACTGCTGTGTTTGTGCCGCTCTGCACACACTTGATTCCCTTATGGAGATATATCAATACATGGGTTTTAAGATTCTTATTCCTCAGATATATTTCTCTGCGGTGTATAGGGTGTGTTGAGGCCTGTTCATTGAGCAAGGTGTAGATCTTGTCTAATACCTATTTGGTTTATTGAACGGTATCTGTGCTAATTTCAAACTCTGGTTTATGCATCACCCCACCTCTCCTTTCCCCTTAAGCTGACATAAGTGTGTTTCTAAATGTGAGACACTGTTCTGTTCTGTAATTCATTTCTTGTGCAGCCATATTTACCCTCCCTCTATAAGTGATATCTTATGATATGTTTCTTTTTCTGTTTGACTTATTTCAAGTAGTATTATCGGACCTAAATCCACTCTTTATCCTTCTACTAGCCTTATTACATTGATTTCATGGTGAAGAGATATTCCATTGTACATAAGTACCACATCTTCTTTATCCATTGTTCTCTTTCCTGGGATATTTAAGGTGTACTGAAGTTGAGGTTCTTGTAAACAGAGTAGCCCTAAACTGTGGTGTGCTTGTGTCTTGTTGATTTTTAGACTTCCCTAGATATACTCCCATGAGTGGAAGTGTCCTATGCTCTGTAGCTCTGTTTTTTAGATGATTTAGGAACCACCATACACTTCTCCAGAGTGGCTCTCGGCAGTTCACACACTGCCCATCAGCGTATAAAGGCTCCCTGTTCTCCATGGCCTGTCCTGCATTTCTGGTTTTTACAATTTTTAGGATGGCCCTTTTGACCGATGGGGAAGTGAGACTTCTTTGTTGTGCACATTTGCATTGCTTGCTTGCTTCGTTGCCCATAAAGTGCGTATGCGTTTTTTCCTGGATATAATCAGGAAAAAACGCATACGCCCTTTTGGGCCAACTGCATCATTGTCGAAATTCTGCCGCTTTTCATGTGCGTTAAAGACGAGTCCAATCTATCTCTTGAAATCTGTTTCTTGCAATTCTGTCTTGCATTCAGATCCTCTTCTTTGCCTTACCTCAACATATTTTTGGACGTTAGGTTTTCATTTATAACTCTGCAGGTTTGTGAATTGCAGTGACCCTGAGCTCCATTTTTTAAGTTGCTCTTTTGTGAGCTGGCCTCAAACCCGCAGGATTGCTTCAGGCCCTATTTGGCTCCGGCGAGGCAGGCTGAGCCTTTCTTTAATTCTTATTCTTAATGGGAAATTAGAGTGATATGTGCCCGTCCAAACCCCTACAACTCCTCTCCTCATTGGTTCCCCCTCTTCCCGTTCATCCTCCTCACAATTTGCAAAATGTGTGAAACAGAAGTTTAAATGTGCTGATTCTCCAAGTGGGGAGATTCTAAGTAGCGTGGCTGGAATGGTGAACAGGAGCACCAGGAGAGGATAAATGAGGTGCATTTTAGACACATCTCCCGATCACATGGGTGTACAGTCCTCTGGGTTTTCCATGCATGTTTTAGCTGTAGGAAGATCCTTGAACCTGCAGATTTGGGACCCATTGAATGGGTACCAGGTAGTATTACTTTAAAGGGTGTGCATTTCCTCACCAACCTCACATTTCTCTTAGCGCAAAACAGTTTCCAGCCTTATGTTCTCATCCTGCTGTGGGTCTAGATGTGTTCAATCCATGTTGCATCACCGTCCCTGAGGAAAAGTTGTAAGAGGTTTCTCTGTCCCTCTCTGTCGTTTATTTTTTTCAATTTATTACTATATTGGTTACAGCTGATTTTCAAAGCTCTGTTTCTTGCTGCTGTACATCCACTTGATTCACGTACAGAGAGACATCAATAAATTCTTTTTCAGATTCTACCAGTCGTATATATTCTTTTCCGGTGACTTGAGTGTGCTGAGTGCAGTTCTTTTAGCTACCGTGTAGGCCTTGTTGATTATCAGTTTGGTATTTGGAATGGTATCTTTGCTAATTTCAACCTCCTGGATGATGCCTCACCCCTCCCCACCTTCCCGTTTAGCAGCCTTATGCGTGTTTTCTACATATTTGACTATGTTTTGTTTTGTAATTTATTTCATGTGTAGCCATTTTGGATTCCACCTTTAAGTGATATCTTATGATATGTGTCTTTTTCTTTTTGAATTCTGTCACTTAGAATGATCATACGTAACTCATCCGGAGTTGTTACAACTGGCCATATTCATTGATTTCCAGGCTGAATAATTCCACTCTACCTAAGTACCACATCTCTATCCATTTTTTCCCTCGCAGAGACATTTAGTTATATCCTAGTCGAGGATCTTTTAAACAGAGAGGGGTAACATTGGGGTGCCTGTGTCCTCTCGATTTTTGTTTTTCCCAAGATATACGCCCATGAGTGCAAGTGCCCTATGCTCTGTAGCTCATTTTTTTAGATGCTTTAGTAAACACAATACACTTCTCCAGAATGGCCGTTGGCAATATACATTTCCACTATAAGTCTCACAGGGCTCCCTCTTCTCGGTGCCCTGTCCTGCATTTCTGGTGTTTACGCTTTATGAGGATGGCTCTTCTGACTGATGCGAAGTGATATCTTTTGTAGTATTGACTTCCAGTGCCCACCTGTTTGGTTGGCTAAAAAAGTGTATGCCCTTTTCTTGAATATATACAGAAAAGAACGCATACACCCTTTTTGGCCAACTGCAATTTTGGCAATGTTCAGCTCCTTTTCTTGTGCTTAATGGCGAGTCCTTTCTACCTCCTCAAATCCCTTTCCTGCCATTCCCCTTGCTTACAAGTCCTTTTCTCTGACTTTCCTCAAGACATTTTTCAGTGATGGATATTTTCAACTCTGCAGTTTTGTGAATTTTACTGCCCCTGAGTTCCATTGTTCAACTCGTGTTTATGGGAACTGGCCACAAAGCAGCGGGATTTCCTCAAGCCCTATACTGTTTCCATGGGCAACCCTAGCCTTTGGTCAATTCGTCTTCCTGATTGGAAATTAGAGTGACATGTGCCTGTCTGACACCTAGGACTTGTCTCTCATTGTTCCTCATCCTTCCGCTTCATCCTCTGGACAAATTCCAAACTGTACGCAACAGGATGTTGACAGTGCTGACATCTCCAAGTGGGGAGACTGTTAGTAAAGACGCTGGAGGGGTGAACCCGAGCACCAGAGATGAGGAGATGAGATGCCTTTTCCAAACTCTTCCCGATCAGACGGTATACCATCCTCTGGGTGTGACAGACATGTTTTAGCAGTAGGAAGAGTCCCATTCATGTAAGGAGAACACCAGGCTTTTTCAAAATCAGTGTCTCCCCGAACCCAAACTGGGGGAATTTTTAAGCTACGCTACACATATGTTCATTAAGGGCTTGGAAGTAGGCAGAGTCCAAACTTTAGATGATTGAAGTCTTCAGGGTCAGAAGCACTCACCACCTCTTCCCTTAGGCTACACTTTAACTGTCATTGATAGATGATGTCAATAAAAATATCTATTCTTTTTCAGATTATTTCCCCTTATAGGTTATTGCAAAATGTTGAGTGTAGTTCCCTGTGCTATACAGTAGTTCCTTGTTGATGATCTATTTTATACATAGCAGTGTGTATGTGTTCATTCCAAACTGTTAATTTATCCCTCCTCCCACCTTTCTTCCCCTTTGGTAATAATAAATTATAAGATTTTATACTTCTCAGAAATGGGGGAGCTGAAAGAGAGGTATCATTTTCAATGGAAAAGCATTTAAAACAAGATTGAAGGTTTAACCAAGATTATTAGATGTACATCCTTGGAAAGAAATCACTTCGTTTCTCTAATATTGACCTGACAAATAAGACAAACCTTTTCACTGAACTTGCTTATAAAAAGTGATGGAAATATCAAATGGAAGTGTTAAAAACATCTTATTTTACCCGAGCCTTATACACTGTTCTATGTTAACTACAGTTTGGCTCACACATCTGTTCATTGAGGTTACAATAGTCTCAATTTCTGTTACTGATCCTCCAGAGTGGACCCCAACAAGTGTCCCCCTGCCCAGTGTCATTGGGGCCAACAGATCGAGACTGAGTTTGTTCACAAGCAAAGGAAACTTTATATTTTGATCAGAGAATGGAGAGGTGAGAGCATGCACTACCCCGTGGGCTGTGGGCTGGGCTGCTGTGTAGAGATCCTGTCAGAGTCAGTGGGAGGGAGGGAGGCGGCGAGCTCTCGAGGGCCGGGTTGCTGTAGCTCAGGCTCTATATCGTGGAGTCTGCACTGGGCCCCAGGAGCTGAGGTGTCGACCCAGCCATTCTGCACTAGGAAATCTGGTCTGAAGTGCCGGGTGTGGAACCTCTGCATGCGGGACCCTAGGAGCACGTGAAATTAGACAAAGCACAAAGGATAAAAAAGGTTAGACTTGACTTTATTGCCCAGATTCTATTTTTATCTACAGGGATTTTTAATGGGCTTTGCTGGGGACAAACCCCTCCTCTGCCTTTTGTCCCGTTCCTCATTCTTGGAGTGCTGAGGGTGCAGACCCTTCTTCTGTAACTGCTGAGTGCTGAGTTGGGAGCCCTCATACCCTGGGGCGAGGGTCAGAGCTTCTCCCCAGCAGCCTCCCGGTGACGTTGATTGTCCCCCAGGACCCCTGCCTCCCTGCTCGTCCACCTGAGCACCAGCATTGGAAGTGTTATAGATTCTAATGACCTTTAAGGGTCCAGGAAAGAGATGTGCAGAGACGCTGTGGGGGCCGGTTTCACCCCGCCCCACATTTGTTCGGCCACCTTAGGCTGACCGCTCTGCCAGCCTAGATGCTCTGACCAGTAGTCTGCGCTTTCTTCAGTTAGGCCCCTGAATTAACGTACAAACAGCACCAGGTGTCAGAGCCCTGCCCGCTCAACTCCCAGACAGTCCAGGGTCAGTGGTGATCAAGGACCATGATGGCTACTGAGTCAACAGCCTTTTGAAGTAAACAGGAGTCCAGCCGGTCTTATTGGCCACCATCATCACGGTGTCTGTAGGCTTTTCTATGGTGACAGTGTGGTATACTGTTCCCCCGCCAAGATTATTAGCTCCCCTCTGGGTGCAGTAAGTCCTGCAAGCAGTAGTCTACTCTTTTGGGACACACTCTTGTTGTTTTATGAGAGAAACTCCAGGTCAAGTGATGTTCACACGAGTCGTCATGGTGCCCTGTTGCCCCCGGTTATCCCTCTGGATGTTGGAGTTGGAGGGCCTCCTCACTCGAGGTCGGTGTGCCCACGGAATCGAACCCTGCAACTTCAGGGCATGGTTGGTGGTTAGGATCACCACGTGGGTCCTTTTCCCTTAGGAGGGAGGTGGCCTTTTGGGCTGCTGATTTCCAGGTTTTTAGATACCGCCAGTATCTTGGCCAGATGTGGCAGTGGGCCAAGCCCCTTAGTGACCGTAGTTTATCCTACCTGGATGGCATTCTTGCATTGTTCCATTTCAAGTGGTCCCAGTTTTTGCACTAATTCTCCAATGGCGATTCACCTTTCACCGGGAATGTAAAGGTCAAAGGGTTTAGCTAAATTAGGGAGTTCCAGGGCAAGGGTCTGAATTGACTGCTCTTTCCATTCTTGAAAGGCCACTTCTGGATTCTATTCAAAAGGATCATCATCTTTTCCTTTCAGTGTTTCATATAGAGGCCCAGCTAGTAGACTGTAGTTAGGGATCCAGAAGCAGCAAACCCTGGCCTCCCCAGGAACCCCTAAGCTGTCTTCTAGTTTTAGAAAGGGGTAAGGCTGAAAATGGTTTCTTCCCTTTCCTGGGATGGGCTTCTCTGACCTTCTGTGAGAATGAAGCCCAGGCAGGTCACCGCAGTCTGTGATATTTGAGCTTTTTCTTGGACAACTTCTATCCTTTATTGGCTTGGTAGTTCAGAGGCCTCCTTAGTAGGGCTGGTGATCAGAATGTCGTCTGCATATTGAAGGAGGGTTTCCTTTTCCAGAGGTAGAACTTTTAGGTCTTAGCTAAGCTTTCCCCACAGATGGTGTGGGAATTTTTGCACCCTTGGGGCCAGACGGCCCGGAAGTATTGTTTTAGTTGTATGTTGAGTCCTGCCACTCACAAGCCAAAATTTCTTGTGACTCTGGGACTAATGGAATACAAAAGAAGGCATCATTGAAGACTAATACAGAATACCATGTCCTGGTGGTTGGTAGAATGACCAGCAGGGTGTAGGAATTAGGAGCAACTGGAGGTATATCCTCGGTGGCTTCACTGACTGTCCTGACATCCTTTACCAGGTCCCCAGCAGCCCATGGGGCTCTCGTGGTCAGACCAATCCAGAATATGGAGCTCACCTGGGCAGGTACCCCACCCCCACCCCAGCCCACGGGGCTCTCGTGGTCAGGCCCCTCCCAGGATACAGAGCACCCCCAGCTCACCTGTCGCTCAGAGCTGACACAGAGCACCTCAGAGCAGGACTTGAACTAACAAACAGCAGCTGCGACAGGTCTGTGACCCTGGGCATCACTCCGTGAGGCCTCCCTCCACCTGGTCTTCCAGAGACTTCCACTGCACCCGGGGCACCAGGCCTCTGTCTCCAACCACCACCCACCCCTCCTCTCCCTGACTCCTGGTTTCCTCTCATTAGGAGAGGGTTTTCTTGAAGTTGTCTCCCACTCATGGGCCAGATAAAATGATTAGAAAACAAGCCAAAGCTGCAGCCCCTTGTCTATCCTGACTCTCAGGAGCCCACACCTGTTCCTTGGACCTGGCCGGTTCAGCAAGTTCCATTTTCTGCAACTGTGAGCCCCTGAGGGGTGATGATTGGCTGACCTGGGCAGCCTTACCGTGCCGGCCAGCCCTCCCCAGGTGTGCCTGGGTTGAGATCAATATAAATACCACTCCAGGCAGCAAGAGCCCCTGCAGCCGTGCCTGACGCCATTTTCTCTGCCCTGTCAGCAGTCTCGGGGCTGGGCTGGTGGGGAGGGAGTGAGAGGCCACGGCTTTGTGGGTGGCCCAGTGGTGAGTGGGGCTCTGCTGGACTTTCTGCAGCAGTTGCCAGGCTGCCACCTGCTAAAGAAGAGGATGTGTCACCCATACCTGCTGCTGGAATTTCTCCCTGGGCCAGAGGTGAGGAAGGAAAAAAAGCAGTGGGGGCAGGGACAGGACGGGTATCTCAGGCAGGGAAATGGAAATCTTCCAGAAGAGCACCCAGGGCCAGGACCATCCTGGCTGGCCTGCAGGCACCAAGTCGGCCGGCATGCTGTCACTCGTGTGGCTCTATGGCCCTTCCTCTAGGCTTTCAAGTCCTTGTATATATTCAGGTGTTTTACCTGGGACGGGTGGGAATAGTTCAGCAGCAACTGGCCTGGGGCTCAGCTCACGTTTACTCACAGATGCCTCGGCACGGTGCCCCAGCTTTGCAATGAGGACGCTTGTTGCGTGGGGGCTGCTGGCTGAATGGGGAGACGATTCCCCACCACTGACCAACTTCAGAATTGTTTACAACTGGAGCAAGTGCCCTGATACGGTTTTCCTCTGTGTAACTGGTGGGTTCTGTGTTTTTTTCTCTTTTTCGTTTTTGGTTCAAGGTAGATTTTATTCCTCTTTTTTGTATTTACAGATATAAGCATGGAAATAATTTATTCATATAAATACATGTATGTGCAGGGAATAATTGTTTTTTCTGTTTTATTTTTTAAATTTTATTTCTTTTTAATTTTGAATTTTATTTTATATTTTTATACAGCAGGTTCTTATTGGTTATCTATTTTATACATATAAATGTATACATGCCAATCCCAGTCTCTCAACTCCTCCCACCACCACCCCCCCAACAGCTTTCCCCCCTTGTTGTCCATACGTTTGTTGTCTACATCTGTTGCTCTATTTATGCCTTGCAAAATGGTTAATCTGTACAGTTTTTCTAGGTTCCACATATATGCATGAATATACAAGATTTGTTTTTCTCTTTCTGACTTACTTCACTCTGTATGACAGTCTCTAGATCCATCGACGTCTCTACAAATGACCCAATTTCATTCCTTTTCATGGCTTAGTAATATTCCATTTTATATATGTACCACAGCTTTATGCATTCGTCTGTCTGTGGGCATTTAGGGTGCTTCCATTACCTCGATATTGTAAATAGTGATGCAATGAACATTGCGGTGAATGACTCTTTTTGATTTATGGTTTTGTCTGGGTATATGTCCAGTACTGGGATTGCTGTATCATATGGTAATTCTATTGTTAGTTTCTTAAGAAATTCCATATTGTTCTCCATAATGACTGTATCAATTTATATTCCCAACAATAGTGGAAGAGGGTTCCTTTCTCCACACCCTTTCCAGCATTTTTTGTTTGTAGATTTTCAATGATGCCTATTCTACCAGGTGTGAGGTGATACCTCATTGTTGAATCCATTTCGTTGAGCAAGGGGTAGCTCTTGTCTATTACATATTTGGCTTATGGAACGGTATCTGTGCTAATTTCAAACTCTGCTTTATGCAGCACCCCAACTCACCTTCCCCCCTTAAGCAGGCATAAGTTGGTTTTCTAAACTTGAGACCCTGTTCTGTTTTGTAATTCAGTTCATGTGTAGCCAAGTTCACATTCCGTGTATTAGTGATACCTTATGATGTTTCTTTTTCTGTGTGACTTATTTCACTTAGAATCATCGTGCCTCAATGCACTCATTATGCTGGTACGGGCCTGGTGACATAGATTTCATTGCTGAGTGGTATTCTGTTGTACATAAGTACCGCAACTTCTTTATCCATTATTTGCTCTCTGGGATATTTAACTTGTGCCGTAGAAGAGATTCCTGTAAAAAGAGCCGTCCCAAATTTTGGGGTTGCTGTGTCTTTTTGATATTAATTTCCCTAAGCTATAGGACCATAAGTGGAAGTGCCCTAGGCTCTGTTGCTTTGTTTTTTAGATGTTTCAGGAAAACACCATACACTTCTCCCGAGTGTCCCTGTTGGCAATTTACATCCCGCCCATCAGCATAACAAGGCTCCCAGTTCTCCATGGCCTGTCCTGCCTTTCTGGATTTTACACTTTATTCTGATGGCCCTTTTGACCGGGGGAAGTGAGACTTCATTGTAGTGCAGATTTCCTTTGCAAGCTTGCTTGGTTGGCCAAAAAGGGCGTATGCGTTTTTTTCCTGAATATATTCAGGAAAAAACGCATACGCCCTTTTGGCAAAGTGCATCATTGTGGACGTTCTGCCTCTTTTCCTATGCTTTCAATGCAATTCCAGTCTACCTCCTGAAATCGGTTATCCTGCAATTCTGCCCCGCTTTCAAGTCCTCTTGGCAGCCTCACTTCAGTGTATTTTTGGACGATAGCTGTCATTTATAACTCTGCAGGTTTGTGAATTACAGTAGCCCCTGAGCTCCTTTCTTCAACTCGCTTTCTTGTGAGCTGGCCGCAACACCGCAGGATGGCTTCAGGCCCTAATCTGGTTCCGGCACGGCACGCTGAGCCTTTGGTTAATTCCTCTTCCTGGTGGAAATGAGAGTTAAATTTGCCCGTTCCAGACACCTCCAGCTAGTCTCTCATTGGTTCTCCCGTATTCCTGTTCATCTTCCGCAGAAATTGCAAACTGGGCCAAACAGGAGGTTAAAGGCACTGACTGTCCAAGTCGGGAGAGTGTTAGTAAAGCGTCTGGAATGTTGCACCCGAGTACCAGGGTATGAAAACTGAGACATATTTGAACACGTCTCCCGATCACACGGTTGATCATACTCTGGGTTCCACATGCATGTTTTAGCTGAAGGAAGAATACCTTAAACCTGAGAGTTGAGACCCGTGAATGGGTACCATGCAATATGACTTCAAAGGGTCTTCATTTGCTCACCGAACCTCTCCAATCCTATCACTGCTGCATTTATGCCCCATGTACACAGCTTGATTCTCTTTCGGAGACATAGCAATCCATAGGTTTTAAGATACTTACTAGTCAGGTACATTCTTAGGCGTTTAATATGCGGTGTTGAGTCCATTTCGTTGAGCAAGGAGTAGCTCTTGTCTATTCCATATTTGGCTTAAGGAACTTTATCTGTGCTCATTTCAATCTCTGGTTTTATGCAGCACCCCAACTCACCTTTCCCCTTAAGCAGCATAAGTTGGTTTTCTAAATTTGAGACCCTGTTCTGTTCTGTAATTCAGTTCCTGTGTAGCCAAGTTTACATTCCGTGTATTAGTGATATCTTATGATGTTTCTTTTTCTGTGTGACTTATTTCAGTTAGAATCATCATACCTGAATCCACTCATTATGCTGCTACGGGCCTGATGACACAGATTTCATTGCTGAGTGATACTGCATTGTACGTAAGTACCACAAGTTCTTTATCCATTTTTCACTTTCTGTGATATTGAACTTGTACGGTAAACGAGGTTCTTGTAAACAGAGGCGTCCCAAACTTTGGGGTGGCTGTGTCTTTTTGATTTAATTTCCCTAAGCTATAGGACCATAAGTGGAAGTGCCCTAGGCCTCTGTTGCTTTGTTTTTTAGATGTTTCAGGAAACACCATACACTTCTCCAGAGTGTCTGTTGGCAATTTACATCCCGCCCATCAGCATAACAAGGCTCCCAGTTCTCCATGGCCTGTCCTGCCTTCTGGATTTTACACTTTTTCAGATGGCCCTTTTGACCGGGGGGAAGTGAGACTTCATTGTAGTGCAGATTTCCTTTGCAAGCTTGCTTGGTTGGCCAAAAGGGCGTATGCGTTTTTTCCTGAATATATTCAGGAAAAAACGCATACGCCCTTTTTGGCCAAGTGCATCATTGTGGACGTTCTGCCTCTTTTCCTATGCTTTCAATGCAATTCCAGTCTACCTCCTGAAATCGGTTTCCTGCAATTCTGCCCCGCTTTCAAGTCCTCTTGGCAGCCTTACTTCAGTATATTTTTGACAATAGTTGTCTTTATAACTCTGCAGGTTTTGAATTACAGTGGCCCTTAGCTCCTTTCTTCAGCTCTTATTTTTGTGATCTGGCCCAACACCGCAGGATTCCTTCAGGCCCTAATCTTCTTCTGGGGGCACGCTGAGCCTTTGGTTATTCTTCTTCCTGATGGGAAATTAGAGTGACATTTGCCATTGAAACCCTACAGCTAGTTTCTCACTGGTTCCCCCTATTCCTATTCATCTCCGCAGAAAATGCAAACTGTGGCCAATACAAAGGTTAAAGGCATTGACTCCCCATGTGGGGATGTTGTTAGTAAAGCGGCTGGAATGCGATCCGGAGCCCGGAGAGGAAAAATGAGAGCGTTTTGAACACTTTCCCGATCATATGGTAATACATCGCTGGGTTTCCCAAGCATGGTTTAGCTGAAGGAAGATTCCCTTCAACCTGGAGTGTTGGGACCCGTGGAATGAGTAGCATGAAGTATTGCATTAAACTTTCGGCAGGTGCTCACCAAAGCTCACCAACCTCTCAGCCCCAAGTGTCCAGCTTATGTCTATCCAGCTGTGGGTTTATATGTGGTCAATCCAGGTTGCATCACAGCTGATGAATTGTAAGAATTCTCTCTTTCATTGTCATTCAGCGTTTAAAATTTATCTATAATGGTTTAGCTCCTTTTCACTGCTTGTTTGTGCCGCTCTGCACACACTGATTCCCTTAGGATATATATCATACATGGGTTTTAAGATTCTTATTAGGATATATTTCTCTGCGGTGTATAGGTGGGTTGAGGCCATTTCATTGAGCAAGGAGTAGCTCTTGTCTAATACCTATTTGGTTTATTGAACTTTATCTGTGCTCATTTCAATCTCTGGTTTTATGCAGCACCCCATCACCTTTCCCTTAAGCAAGACATAAGTGGTTTTCTAAATGTGAGACACTGTTCTGTTCTGTAATTCAGTTCTGTGCAGCCATATTTACCCTCCCTCTATAGTGATATCTTATGATATGTTTCTTTTTCTGTTGACTTATTTCAGTAGAATCATCGTACCTGAATCCACTCTTTATCCTTCTACTAGCCTTATTACATTGATTTCATGGTGAAGAGATATTGCATTGTACATAAGTACCACATCTTCTTTATCCATTTTTCACTTTCTGCGATGTTGAACTTGTACTGTAAACGAGGTTCTTGTAAACAGAGTAGCCCTAAACTGTGGTGTGCTTGTGTCTTGTTGATTTTTAGACTTCCCTAGATATACTCCCATGATTGGAAGTGCCCTAGGCTCTGTTGCTTTGTTTTTTAGATGTTTCAGGAAACACCATACACTTCTCCCGAGTGGCTGTTGGCAATTTACATCCCGCCCATCAGTATAAAGGCTCCCAGTTCTCCATGGCCTGTCCTGCATTTCTGGTTTTACAATTTTTTAGATGGCCCTTTTGACCGGTGGGAAATGAGACTTCTTTGTTGTGCACATTTGCATTGCTTGCTTGCTTCGTTGCCCATAAAGTGCGTATGCGTTTTTTCCTGGATATAATCAGGAAAAAACGCATACGCCCTTTTTGGCCAAGTGCATCATTGTGGACGTTCTGCCTCTTTTCCTTGCGTTAAAACGATCCAATCTATCTCTTGAAATCTGTTTCTTGCAATTCTGCCTTGCATTCAGATCCTCTTCTTTGCCTTACCTCAACATATTTTTGGACGTTAGTTTTCATTTATAACTCTGCAGGTTTGTGAATTGCAGTGACCCTGAGCTCCTTTCTTCAACTCGCTTTCTTTTGAGCTGGCCGCAACACCGCAGGATGGCTTCAGGCCCTATTTTGGCTCCGGCACGGCAGGCTGAGCCTTTGCTTTAATTCCTATTCTTAATGGGAAATGAGAGTTGATATGTGCCCGTCCAGACACCTACACTATTCTCTCATTGGTTTCCCCTCTTCCCTTCATCTCCGCACAATTTGCAAACTGTGTGAAACAGAAGTTTAAATGGCGTGAGTCTCCAAGTGGGGAGATTCTTAGTAGCGTGGCTGGAATGGTGACAGGAGTACCAGGAGAGGATAAAATGAGACATTTTAGACACATCTCCCGATCACATGGTGTACATCCTCTGGGTTTCCATGCATGTTTTAGCTGTAGGAAGAATCCCTTGAACCTGCAGATGTGGGACCATTGAATGGGTACCAGGTAATTATGACTTTAAAGGGGTGCATTTCCTCACCCAACCTCACATTTCTCTTAGCGCAAACAGTTTCCAGCTTATGTCTCATCCTGCTGTGGTCTAGAGTGTTCATATCCATGTTGCTCACCGTCCCTGAGGAAGGTTGTAAGAGGTTTTCTCTGTCTCTCTGTCGTTTATTTTTTCAATTTATTACTATATTGGTTACAGCTGATTTTCAAAGCTCTGTTCTTGCTGCTGTACATCCACTTGATTCGCGTACAGAGAGACATCAATAAATTCTTTTTCAGATTCTTACCAGTTGTATATATTCTTTTCTGGTGACTTGAAGTGTGCTGAGTGCATTCTTTTAGCTACCGTGTAGCCTTGTTGATTATCAGTTTGGTATTTGGATGGTATCTTTGCTAATTTCAACCTCCTGGATGATGCCTCAACCTCCCCACCTTTCCCGTGTTACAGCCTTATGCGTGTTTTCTACATATTTGACTATGTTTTTTGTTTTGTAATTTATTTCATGTGTAGCCATTTTGGATTCCACCTCTTTAAGTGATATCTTATGATATGTGTCTTTTTCTTTTTGAATTCTGTCACTTAGAATGATCATACGTAACTCCTCCGGAGTTGTTACAACTGGCCATATTTCATTGATTTCCAGGCTTTAAATATGCCACTCTACCTAAGTACCACTTCTTTATCCATTTTTTCCCTCCAGAGACATTTAAGTTAATCCTAGTCGAGGATCTTTTAACAGAGAGGGGGTAAAACATTGGGGTGCCTGTGTCCTCTCGATTTTTTTTTTCCCAGATATAGCCCATGAGTGCAAGTCCCTATGCTCTGTAGCTCATTTTATAGATGCTTTAGTAAACACAAAAAACTTCTCCAGAATGGCCGTTGGCAATATACATTTCCACTATAAGTCTCACGGCTCCCTCTTCCATCGTTGCCTGTCCTGCATTTCTGTTGTTTACGCTTTATGAGGATGGCTCTTCTGACTGATGCGAGTGATATCTTTTGTAGTATTGACTTCCAGTGCCCACCTGTTTGGTTGGCTAAAAAAGTGTATGCCCTTTTCTTGAATATATACAGAAAAGACGCATACACCCTTTTTGGCCACTGCAATGTTGGCAATGTTCAGCTCCTTTTCCTTGTGCTTAATGGCGAGTCCTTTCTACTCCTCAAATCCTTTCCTGCCATTCTCCCTTGCTTACAAGTCCTTTCTCTGACTTTCTTCAAGACATTTTTCAGTGATGGATATTTTCAACTCTGCAGTTTTGTGAATTTACTGCCCCTGAGTTCCATTGTTCAACTCGTGTTTATGGGAACTGGCCACAAAGCAGCGGGATTCTCTCAAGCCCTATACTGTTTTCCATGGCAACCCTAGCCTTGGGTCAATTCGTCTTCTGATTGGAAATTAGAGTGAATGTGCCTGTCTGAACCTAGGACTTGTCTCTCATTGTTCCTCATCCTTCCGCTTCATCTCTTGACAAATTCCAAACGTACGCAACAGGATGTTGACAGTGCTGACACCTCCAAGTGGGGAGACTGTTAGTAAAGACGCTGGAGGGGTGAACCCAAGCACCAGGAGATGAGGAGATGAGATGCCTTTCCAAACTCTCCCGAATCAGACGGTATACCATCCTCTGGTGTGACAGACATGTTTTAGCAGTAGGAAGAGTCCCATTCATGTAAGTAGACACCAGGGCTTTTTCAAAATCAGTGTCTCCCCGAAACCCAAACTGGGGAAGTTTTTAAGCTACGGCTACACATATGTTCATTTAGGGCCTTGGGAAGTAGGCAGAGTCCAAACTTTAGATGATGAAGTCTTCAGGGTTAGAAGCACTCACCACCAGCTATCCCTTAGGCTACACTTTAACTGTCATTGATAGATGATGTCATAAAAATATCTATTCTTTTTCAGATTATTTCCCCTTATAGGTTATTGCAAAATGTTTGAGTGTAGTTCCCTGTGCTATACAGTAGTTCCTTGTTGATGATTCTATTTTTATACATAGCAGTGTGTATGTGTTAATTCCAAACTGTTAATTTATCCCTCCTCCCACCTTTCCCCCTTTGGTAATAATAAATTATAAGATTTTATACTTCTCAGAAATGGGGAGCTGAAAGAGAGTATCATTTTCAATTGAAAGCATTTAAAACAAGATTGAAGGTTTAACCAATTATAGCTGTAAACATCCTTGGAAAGAATCACTTCGTTTCTCTAATATTGACCTGACAAATAAGACAAACCTTTTCACTGAACTTGCTTATAAAAAGTGATGGAAATATCAAATGGAAGTGTTAAAATCTTATTTTACCCGAGCCTTATACACGTTCTATGTTAACACAGTTTGGCCCACACATCTGTTCATGAGGTTACAATAGTCTCAATTTCTGTTACTGATCCTCCAGAGTGGACCCACAAGTGTCCCCTGCCCAGTGTCATTGGGGCCAACAGATCGAGACTGAGTTTGGTTCACAGCAAAGGAACTTTATATTTTGATCAGAGAATGGAGAGGTGAGAGCATGCACTACCCCTAGGGCTGTGGGCTGGCTGCTGTGTAGAGATCCTGTCAGAGTCAGTGGGAGGGAGGGAGGCGGCGGAGCTCCCGAGGGCCGTGTTGGCTGTAGCTCAGCTCTATATCGTGGAGTCTGCACTGGGCCCCAGGAGGAGAGCTGAGGTGTCGACCCAGCACCATTCGGCCACTAGGAATCTTAGGTCTGCAGTGCCGTGTTGGAACCGTCTGCATGCTTACCCTAGGAGCACGTTAAATTAGACAACACAAAGGATAAAAAAGGTTAGACTTGACCTTAGTGGCCCAATTTCTATTTTTTATCTCCGGGGATTTTTATGGCTTTGCTGGGGACAAAACCCTCCTCTGCCTTTTGGTCCCGTTCCTCATTCTTGGAGTGCTGAGGGTGCAAGACCCTTATTCTGTAACTGCGAGTGCTGAGTTGGGAGCCCTCATACCCTGTGGGCGAGGGTCAGAGCTTCTCCCCCGCAGCCTCCCGGTGACGTTGATATGTCCCAGGACCCCGGCCTCCTGCTTCGTCCACGCTGACACCAACATTGGAGTGTTATAGATTCTAATGACCTTTAATGGTCCAGGAAAATTGTCTAGAGACGCGTGGGGGCCCGTTTCACCCCGCCCCCATTTGTCGCCACCTTAGGCTGGACCGTTTTCTGCCAGCCTATATGCTCTGACCAGTAGTCCTTGCGCTTTCTTCAATTACGGCCTCCTGAATTACGTACAAACAGCACCAGTTGGGTTCCCCGAGCCTGCCCGCTCAACTCCCGACATTCCAGGGTCAGTGGTGATCAAGGACCATGATGGCTAACTGAGTCAACAGCCTTTTGAATAAAACAGGATTCCAGCCGGTCTTATTGGCCAACCATCATCACTGGATGTCTGTAGGCTTTTCTAGGGTGACGTGGGTATACTGTTCCGGCCTCCCCCGCCAAGTTTATTTAGCTCCCTCTGGTGCAGTAAGTCTGCAGCAGTAGTCTACTCTTTTGGACACACTCTTGTTGTTTTTATGAGAGAACTCCAGGTCAAGTGATGTTCACACGATCTTCATGTGCCCTGTTGCCCCTGGTTATCTCTCTAGGGATGTTGGAGTTGGAGGCCTCCGACTTCGAGGGTCGTGGCCCGCTGAGCGAACCCTGCAACTTCAGGGCATGGTTGGTGGTTAGGATCACCACGTGGGTTCCTGTTTCCCTTATGAGGGAGTGGCCTTTTGGGCTGGCTGATTTTCCAGGTTTTTTTTTTTTTAAGGGAAAATACCGCCAGTATCTTGGCCAGTATGTGGCAGTGGCCAAGCCCCTTAGTACCGTAGTTTTCCTACCTGGATGGCGAGTCTGCATTGTTCCATTTCAATTGGGCCCAGTTTTTGCACTAATTCTCCAATGGCGATTCACCTTCACCGGATGTAAAGGTCAAAGGGTTTAGCTAAATTAGGGAGTGTCCAAGGGCAAGGGTCCTTAATTGACTGCTCTTTCCCAGTCTTGAAAGGCACTTCTGATTTAATTATTTTGTGTTCGATATAATTTTATTGAATTTTTTTGAATCTATTCACAGGATCATCCATCTTTTCCTTCAGTGTTTCATATAGAGGCCCAGCTAGTAAACCTGTAGTTAGGGATCCAGAATCATCAAACCCTGGCCTCGGTCCCAGGAACCCCTAAGCTGTCTTCTAGTTTTAGAAAGGGGTAAGGCTGAAAATGTTTTTTCTTCCTCTTTCCCTTTTCCTGGATGGCTTCTCTGACCTTCTGTGAGAATGAAGCCCTGCAGGTCACCACAGTCTGTGATATTTGAGCTTTTTCTTGGACAACTTCTATCCTTTATTGGCCTGGGTATTCTAGGCCGCCTTATTAGGGCTGGTGATCAGAATGTCGTCTGCATTTGAAAGGATGTTTCCTTTTTCCAGAGGTAGAACTTTTAGGTCTTTAGCTACTCTTTCCCCAAAGATGTGTGGTGTGGGATTTTGCACCCTTGGGCCAGGACGGCCCGGAGTTTGTATTTTTTAAGTTTGTTATGTTGAGTACCTGCCACGCACAAGCCAAATTTCTTGTGACTCTGGGACTAATGGAATACAAAAGAAGGCACATTGAAGACTAACTAATACAGAATACCATGTCCTGGTGGTTGGTAGAATGCCAGCAGGGTTTAGGAATTAGGAGCACTGGAGGTATATCCTCGTGGCTTCACTGACTGTCCTGAACAATTCCCTTACCAGGCCCCATCAGCCCATGGGGCTCTCGTAGGTCAGACGCATCACCAGAATATGGAGACTCAGCCATGGGCAGGTACCACACCCCAACCCGAGCCCAACAGGCTCTCGTGGTCAGCCCCTCCCAGGATACGAGCTACCCCTTTGCAGGTACCGTGGCAGGGCGTGGGCACACAGGAACCAGTGGCAACAAGCCCTCATTGCAGAGCCCCCCGCTCACTGTCGCTCAGAGCTGGACACAGAGCACCTCAGAGCAGGCCTTGAACTAACAAACCGCAGCTGCGACGATCTGTGACCCGGGCATCCCACTCCGTGAGGCCTCCCTCCACCACCTGGTCTTGCCAGATACTTCCACTGCACCCGGGGCACCAGGCCTCTGTCTCCAACCACCACCCACCCCTCGCTCTCCCTGACCTCTGGTTCCTCTCATTGGAGAGGGTTTTCCTGTAAGTTGTCTCCCACTCTGGCCGATAAAATAGTAGAACAGCCAAAGCTGGCAGCCCCTTGTCTATCCTGACTCTCAGGAGCCCACACCTGTTCTTGGACCTGGCCGGTTCAATTCAGCAGGTTCATTTTCTGCAACTGTGAGCCCCTGAGGGGTGATGATTGCTGACCTTTGGGCAGCTACCGGGCCGGCCAGCCCTTCCCCAGGTGTTCCTGGTTGAGATAATTATAATACCACTCAGGCAGCAAGAGCCCCTGCAGCCGTGCCTGAGTCCATTTTTCTCTGCCCTGTCGCAGTCTCTGGGCTGTGCTGGTGGTGAGGGAGTGAGAGCCAACGGCTTTGTGGGGTGGGCCAGTGTGAGTGGAGCTCTTGCTGGACTTTCCTGCAGCAGTTGCCAGGCTGCCACCTGCTAAGAAGAGGTTGTGTCACCCATACCTGCTGTTGGAATTTCTCCCTTGGCAAGTTGAGGAAGGAAAAAAAGCAGTTGGCAGGGACAGGAAGGGTACTCAGCAGGAAATGGAAATCTTCCAGGAAGAGCACCAGGGCCAGACCATCCTGCTGGCCTGCAGGCATACCAAGAATCGGCCGGCAATGCTGGTCACTCGTGTGCTCTACGAAGGCCCTCCTCTAGGCTTTCCAATCCTTTATCTACTTTCATAGGTGTTTTACCTGGGATGGTGGGATACGTTCAGCAGTCAACTGACTGGGGCTCAGGTTCACGTTTACTCCAGATTGCCTCGGCACGGTGCCCCAGCTTTGCAATGAGGACGCTTGTTGCGTGGGGGCTGCTGGCTGAACTGGAGACGATCCCCACCACTGGAGCCAACTTCAGAATTGGTTAGCAACTGGATCAGAGGTGCCCTTATACGGTTTTCTCTTGTTGTAACTGGTGGGTTTCTGTGTTTTTTTGTACTTTTTTCGTTTTTTGGTTCAAGTAGATTTTGTCTCCTCTTTTTTGTATTTACAGATTATAAAGCAGGGAAATAATTTAGTCATATAAAGAATGTATGTGCAGGAATAATTGTTTTTTTTCTGTTTTATTTTTTTTAAATTTATTTCTTTTTATTTTGAATTTTTTTATATTTTTATACAGCAGGTTCTTATTGGTTATCTATATTTTCTACATATAAAGTATATCATGCCATATCCAGTCTCTCAACTCCCCCACCACCACCCACCCTCAACAAGCTTCCCCCCTTGTTGGTCCCTAACGTTTGTTGTCTACAGCTGTTGCTCTATCGTATGGCCTGCAAAATGGTTAATCGTACATATGTTTTTCTGGTTCCACATATATGCATGAATATACAAGATGTTTGTTTTCTCTTATTCTGACTTACTTCACTCTGTATGACAGTCTCTAATCCATCGACGTCTCTACAAAAGTACCCAATTTCTTCCTTCTCATGGCTTAGTAATATTCCATTTTATATATGTACCCACGCTTTTGCATGTCGTCTGTCTGTGGGCATTTAGGTTTGCTTCCATTACCTTGATATTGTAAATAGTGATTGCAATGAACATTGCGGTGAATGACTCTTTTTGATTATGGTTTTGTCTGTATATTTCCAGTACTGGATTGCTGTATCATATGGTAATTCTATTGTTGTTTCTAAGAAATTCCATATTGTTCTCACATAATGACTGTATCAATTTATATTCCCAACATAGTGGAAGAGGTTCCTTTTCTCCACACCCTTTCCAGCATTTTTTGTTTGTAGGTTTCATGATTGCTATTCTACCATGGTTGTGGAGGTGATTCCTCATTGTTGAATCCATTTCGATGAGCAGGGTGCTCTACTTGTCTATTACATATTTGGCTTATGGAACGGTATCTGTCTAATTCAAACTCTGCTTTATGCAGCACCCCTAACTCACCTTCCCCCTAAGCAAGCATAAGTTTGGTTTTCTTTCTAAATGTTGAGACCCTGTTTCTCTTTTGAATTCAGTTCATGTTTAGCCACTTCACATTCCGTGTATTAGTGATACCTTATGATGTTTTCTTTTTTCTGTGTTGACTTATTTTCCTTAGAATCATCGTGCTCAATCCACACATTCTGCTGTACGTGGGCCTGGTGCATAGATTTCATTCGAGTTGGATATTCTGTTGTACATGAGTACCCGCAACTACTCTTTATTCCATTGTTTTGCTCTCTGGGATTATTTAACTTGTGCCGCAGAAAGATTCCTGTAAAAAGAGCCATCCCAATTTGGGTGTCTGTGTCTTTTTTATTTTAATTTCCCTAAGCTGATAGGACCATAAGTGGATAAGTGCCCTACTCTGTTGCTTGGTTTTTTAGATGTTTCAGGAACACATACACTTCTCCCCGAGTAGTCTGTTGGCAATTTTACATCCCGCCCATACAGCATAACAGGCTCCAGTTCTCCTGGCCTTCCTGGCCTTTCTGGATTTTACACTTTTTCTTGATGGCCCTTTTGACCGGGGGGAAGTGAGACTTCATTTGTAGTGCAGATTTCCTTTTGAAAGCTGCTTGGGGTTGGCCAAAAGGGCGTTATGCGTTTTTTTTCCTTGAATATATTAGGAAAAAACGCATACGCCCTTTTGGCCAGTGTATCATTGTCGACGTTCTGCTGCCTCTTCCCGTGTTTTTAAAAAATGCAATCCAATTCCGATTCCTCTGAAAGCGGTTTCCTGCAATTCTGCCCCGCATTCAAGTCCTTCTTGGGCAGCCCTACTTCCGTAATATTCGGGACAATAGCTGCCATTTATAACTCTGCAGGTTGGTTAGATTAACAGTGCCCCTTAAGCTCCTTTCTTCAACTCCTCTTTTGAGCTGGCCACAACACCGCAGATTGCTTCAGGCCTAATCTGTTCTGGCACGGCATGCTGAAGCCTTTGGTTTTATTTTCCTCTTCCCCTGTGGTCAATGAGAGTTAAATTTGCCCGTCCAGACCCTCAGCTAGTCTCCTCATTGGTTCTTCACCTATTCCTGTTCATCTTCCGCAGAATTGAACTGGTCCTAAACGGGAGGTTACGCACTGCTCTCCAAGTGAGGAGATGTTAGTAAAGCGTCTGGAATGTTGCACCCGATACCAGGGAACGAAGAAGTGGAGACCACATTTGAACACATTTCTCGTCATTGACGGTGTCATACTCCTGTTGTTCCACATGCATGTTTTTTAGCTGAAGGAAGAATCTCTTAACTGGAGAGTTGAGACCCATGGAAGGGGTACCATGCAGATATGACTTCGAAGGTCTGCATTTGCTCCAGCGAACCTCACACCAAATCTTAATGAGCCCCCAAGTGTCCAGCCTTACGTGTCACCCAGCTCTGGGGTAGATATGGTAATGCGGTTTCATCAAAGCCTTGAATGCATTACTTTTAAGTATTGCTCTCTATTTCACTGTCATTGTTGTTTTGTTTTAAGAAATTTAATTTTTATATGGGATTTAGCTGATTTTGCACTGCTTTAGATGCCGCGTACACACTCTTGATTCTCTTACAAAGATATATAAATCCTAGCTTTTATATTCTTACTAGTCCGTTATAATTCCTATAGGCGTTGAATATTGGGTGTTGAGGTCCATTTCTTTGAGCAGAGTAGCTCTTGTCTATTCCATTAATTTTGGCTTTATAGAACTTTATCTGTGCTCATTTCATCTCTGGTTTTATGCAGCACCCAACTCACCTTTCCCCTTAAGCAAGCAATAAGTTTGGTTTTCTAAATTTTGAACCCTGTTCGTTGTGATTCAGTTCCTTTGTAGCCAAGTTTTACATTCCTGTATTAGTGATATCTTATTATGTTTCTTTTTTCTGTGTACTTATTTCGTTTAGATCATCGTACTTAATCCACTCATTATGCTGCTACGGGCCTGTGAACATAGATTTCATTGCTGAGTGATATTGCATTGTACGTAAGTACCCAACTTCTTTATCCTTTTCACTGTCTGCGATATTGAACGTGTACTGTTATGACTTCTTGTAAACAAGCCATCCCAAACTTTGGGGTGGCTGTGTCTTTTT
>NW_022983388.1:0-35886 GCF_011762595.2 Tursiops truncatus
ATTGACAAGAAAGGTTAAATGGAAAATGAGAAGCAACTATAGTGGTGGTCAGTACAAAGGTGATGTGGTAAAAAAGTAAAAACTATTTAGAAGAAAAGGCAGATGATTTTCTGACAAGTTATAGTTTATAAGGCATGCAGAAGTCCCTCTGCATGTATTTTTTCATCCCCAGCAGAAAGAAGCAGATGCCACCACTGTTCTCCACGGCCTATCCCCATCATTAACAAACAGCTCTCCCAGGAAGAAACCTTTTTATCCCTAAAGAACCCGTCCAACAGATCTGACACGCATCTTGTTGTTCAGTTCTGGACATGGATCCCTTTCTGCAAGTGGGCCTCTTCCACATGCTGGAGAATCACCATCAAATCATCCACCAGGCGAAAAAAATGAGAGTTCCCTTAACTCTGGCCCATGACTCTAACTTGCCATCCCTTTAATCATCTTTGCGGCTTCCCATGGAGTCCTTTCTGGATCCAGCCTCACTTAACTGTGGAACTCAAGACTAGAGGAGCCTGAGCCTGCTGAGCACAGAAAGAGCCTCGTGTTTGCAGAGAGCACCAAGAGGTAAAGTCCCATCTACCAGGAACTTGAACAAGGGCCACATATGGCCCTACGTGTGAGTACGTGACGGTGAAGGGGCCACGTTTCCGAGGTGCTGTGACTACTGGCTCTCCAGCAGAGACAACAGCTATGGTTTGGCATTCCAGAGAGAGACTGAAAGGAAGACATTTTCAGCTTCACGGGAGCAACTGACACCTTTTTAAACATGACACGTGAGAAAAAAATCTTTGCCTCACTTACTACTTTTTTCTTATCTTGGATCTATGTAAAAATCTCTGCTCCTCAGTCCCCTGAAAGGGAAATTGGCATGGGATCCTTACTAGCTAAATGCTTACGTCCTATTTCTATATTCGCAAAAGGGCATCTAAGTCTGCAAATACAGGTAATGAATTTCTCCACCGGAGTACAGGACTTTTCTATATCCACGGAGCAGGAAAACAGCTTTTCAAACTGCTCACAGCCAAACACTCCTTGCTTTCCTGCAAACCATGTAAATGGCAGCTTCCACACTCTTATCGGTCTGATGGAAAGCATAAAGGTATTATTTACACCCCGTGTTGCCTCTTCAGACATTCCAAACATAGCTTCTAGGAGGGCACTGGGTTGGCAAGCTTAAATTTCTTCTCTAACCGGCTGATGACAATTACTGTTTCCCACTTGATTACAGTAATGGGTTTCAGCAAAATTAGTAAGCTCTCTCTTAGCAGGTGTGCCTGGAGCTACACAATAGGTAATGGATTCCGTGACATTTATTACTAGAGTGTTTAAATTTCAACCTTTGCTTAAAAGATTTTAAGGATTGAATAAATTTTTAAAGCCTGCTGATTACATTAATTTAAAACAAACCCAACCGTACTATACAGCTTTTTAAAAAAAAAAATCTCATTATTTATAAGGCAATGGTCATGCCTAAAGGCACCTACCTGTTAAGCAACAGGACGTATAATAAAGAGAAGCATCATGGAGCACTTGAAGCACAAATGTACTTTCATGTCTAAAACATAAAATCAACTGTTGCTTTGGGGGAGGGAAATATGTTTGAGCAACAAGCTAAAATTAGAGGCTATATAGCTCATTTAAACTTATTTTTATAAAGCCTTTGATGAAGATACTTTAAAAACATTTTACAAGCTACTTAACATAGCGAAGAGGTTTTAGAAATTCAAAGGGAGAGCCTAAGAAATAGTTAACAAAGGGCAGGGATAAGCTAAGGTGTGTTCCCGGTGGGGCGTTCTACCATCATACCTGAAAAAGTCCCCCTGGCAAACTTCACAAATGTCGTGGAAGTACAGTCATCAAGGGCACACGTGAGCCATGTCGTGGGCCCCGGTGTACCGTGAGATGCAGGGGTACTGAGCCGGCGCGCATTAGTGTTTACCATGCGCCGCGGATGCGCTCTGCGGCTCCCTGCCCCCGCTGCATCAGGAAGTCCGGAGGGAACACCCTGGGGGAGCCCCGCTAAGGCCTGCTGCCCCTCCCTCCTGGGCCTCCAAAGACTCACACCGGGCCTCTGCCTGTGGAATCCTCCCACGTCCCGCTCCCCTTCCAAGGCGCTCATCCCTGGGCCATCGGGAGCCCCGGGCTGCTCTGAGCCGCCCGTGTCGGGAACATCCAGCTGGGCATCATCCCCTCTCTGCTCTCCCAACTCAACAGCCTGCCCCTCAGCCCAGCTGATCCAGTTAGCGCACGAGGAGGAAAAGCATCCCACGGAACTGACTGCACCCACGTGGGTCTCTAACTGATGGCACCGGACATCGTGGCGAAGTGACGGGCTTGAGCGGCGCCGAGGGAGGCGTCTGAGGCAAAGGGCTCAGCATCTGAGCCGGTCAGCCTGCCTGGAAGTCTGTCTCTGCGAGCAGCTGGCCCGGCCAGCCCAAGCTCTCCCACCGCTTCCTGCTGAGCTTCGCCCAGCAAGTCCCTAAAAGGCGGAGCGCGTGTGTCCTAGCGGGAGCGGCCCAGGGGGCTGCTTGCAAATGTGGTGCTCGGTGTCCAGCCAAGAATGCCTCCGACAAGACACTGTCCCTCACGGTGTGACTTGGGGGCAGCAGCAGCAGCATTGAGAGGGAGCTCGGGAGAAATGCAGAGTCTCGGGTCCCACCCCAGACCTACGGCAGTCTGGCCAGACGCCCAGGTGAAACGGAATAAGCATTAAAGCGTGAGAGACCCTGGGCTGAAGCCCTCCGACCCTCGTGCACTCTGTCGAACCTCTTTGAGAATGTCGGGGGCACAGAGCTGCTATTCGTCTCCGTGAAACGTGAGCCTCCCTGCTTTACTCACTTATGGCAGGAATCAGCTCCCTCCTCTGGGCGAACCCGATGAGGCGCTCCGAGTCCCTGGAGACGACCACGGGGAAGCCGTTGTAGTCGGTCTCCTTGATGAGCGTCTCCACGTCCTCGACGGTCATGCTGCCCTGGGTGAGCACGGACAGCGGCGGCTCCCCCCGCCTTGGCCGCATGACGTCGGTGGCCAGCGTGCGGTGGGTGAACTCGTCCTTCACGTCCAGGAACGGGTACCCATTTAAGTGGATGTGGGCCTCGTAGATGCCTTCCTTCCCAAAGGCATCAGCCACCCACTTGCTGGTCACGGCTGCTGCCATCAGGGGCACGATGTACTCGAGACCACCCGTCAATTCAAACATGATAACCACCAATGACACCGTCATCCTGGTAACTCCACCTGCAACCAAAGGGAGGAATGAAATTGCAGGACTCGACTCCACACCCACAAGAAGACATGAACTGTGGAAACCGAGAAGCCGGCTCTACCCTCCCGGCACCTGTTCTACTGAGACAGTCCAACACGGCGCCCAGGCTCGGACCTCTGGGCCAGAGGCCAGACTCGGTAAACACAGCCTTGCATCAGGAGCCGTAAGTCACATCTCCCTGAGGGGCTCTTCTCCCATGAGGGACAGCAAGTTGTCTATTCACCCAGGACCACACGCCTTGCTTTTTGGTGAGTGGAGCCTACTTGGGCTTTGCAGGTTTCTGACTCAGCAAGCATCGCTCTCTACCAGAACCCCTCGAGCTGGAAAATTGCAGAGACTATCCACTATTGTAGATGGTACAGCTGCAAGATGGTGGAGACCCCATCAGCCTGGGTCCCTGGATGACTGAGCAGAGAAAAGCCCTCTGCTACTCACACACACACACACACACACGGTACCTAGGCAGGCGGCAGCTCCCACCATGGCATAGAGCCCTGGGGTGACGCAGTCTGCTCCGGGCCTGCACCAATTCCTAAAG
Organism: Tursiops truncatus; assembly: GCF_011762595.2. NCBI lineage: Eukaryota > Metazoa > Chordata > Mammalia > Artiodactyla > Delphinidae > Tursiops > Tursiops truncatus. The sequence goes on from NW_022983388.1 coordinate 3,804, forward strand.
ATGATCCAGTCGTGGTGATGGTAAGCCAGTTGCTCCACGCCAATTCCCACCATCCTGCCTGCCATGGCCCCCACAGCCATGCTGGGGATGAAGAGACCGGACGGGATCTGCGGGGAGCGCAGGGGAAAGAAGCATGAGGGAAGGGGGCCCCGTTCCCGCCGCCCCGCCGCCGGGAAACTCAGGCCCCCCTCGACGAGCTTGCATTTTGCTTCGGTCTTCAAAGGAGGGGCAACGCTTCAAAACATGGGTCACCTGGGAAACCATGGGACCAGTGATTTCACCTGCTTGGTCGTATCTACTGTGACCTGGAGAAAATGCAATTTTACACTTTCATTTCCTCACCTTCAAAAGCTGGCCTAGTTTGTCTGCTGTGGATAAAAGAATGATAAGCCCCACTGCAAATAACATTCAAACTGCACATCTGTCACTTGAGATACTCACCACTTTCTCTCTCCCCTCACGTGCCATTCAGATTAGCTTTTAAAATTAAATGTCAAGCCACAGCATGAAAATGGAAAAGCAAGGCCTCAAACTGTTCACAGGTCAAAGAAAGAAGCTAAAAGCATCAGTGTAGCTGCCCTGCATCTTCCAAAAACCTTGGCACGGGCTTACTGCCCTCTTGTATGTACAGTGGCCAAACACCTGTCAGAGAGAGATGGGGGGCAGGTCCGTCTTCCTAACAAAGTCCATTTTCCGAAAAGTATTCTGAATATTTTCAAGCCAGGCTAAATGCAGCAAAGAAACAGACCATGGAAACTGAAAGGCCTTGGTAATAGCGTATTTTATATTTTGCTGTATGAAAAACATGTTCATTTCTCTAGTGATCAGACATGTGCTACAGAACAGACTTGACTCTGTTTGTGGAGACTGCATGTGACCGCCGATCCTGACCGGGAGCTGCATTTATGTCACCCCTACCCACCCCCGCCCCCCAGCTGTCATCAACCTGAGGATGCAAGTGGATCTTTACCCAAATTCAAGTTAAGTTTGGATTCTCGGGTGTGATTTCCAGAGTGTGAGACATTCCTGAGGAAATTGTTCCTTTCTCAGCACCCCTTATCCCCCCATCATTTAATCCCCTGTACCTTCAAAGCAGGCTTCTCCCAGCAGGCACCAGAAGAAAATAAATCCCTTTGCATCAGAGACAGTCACCTGTTTAATAACGTTCATCCTTCCTTGTTCTTAAGGCAAAAATTCAGGTTTGTGTTTGACCACTGCACCCAAGTGCACAGCTTCTCAGACTTTTTTTAGTATTTATTTTTATTTATTTATTTATTTATTTTGGCTGTGTCGGGTCTCAGTTGCGGTACGCAGGATCTTTCGTTGCTGCGCGCAGGCTTCTCTCTAGTTGTGGCATGGGGGCTCCAGATCGCGTGGGCTCTGTAGTCTGTGGCAGGCGGGCTTAGTTGCCCCTCGGCATGTGGAATCTTAGTTACCACTAGAGATTGAACCCATGTCGCCTGCATTGGAAGGCGGATTCTCAACCACTGGACCACCAGGGAAGTCCCTAGACTTTTGTTTTTTTTAATTCGTAAGAATACCACAAAAAGCAACAGTCATGGAATACGAGGGGGTTCTGGGGGGTTCCCAGCGTTCTGCTCCTGGCCCTGGGTGCTGGTCACACAAGTGTGTACGTTTTGTGAGAATTCACCAAGCTGTACATGTCTCCATATGAATGATATACTCCAAGCCTTAGCTTCTTCACTTGTAAAATGGGGTTATAAATCTCTATTCCATAGGCTTGCTGTTTATCAAAAGCGTTGTTTCTTGTTGATTAAAAGAATGTCAAGTGCCCTGCGCATGAGAACGTTCAGTAAAGGTCACCTCCCCTTTTCCCCTCGTCACAATCTTATTCTGGGGACTAGGGTGCTATCCCCAGAAGGATAGAGGTTGCCTCCCTCCCCTGACACCTTCCCTCCCCTTCACTTACCTTCATGCCAAAGGTAAATATGGTAATGACGATTTTGAAGATTCAGCGCCAGGGCCAGCTGCCACATGGCCGTGTAAACCCCGACCCCGGCCGGGCGGTCGGGGATGTCGTCCACGGGTCGCGTCATGTTGGGGTCATTGATGTAGTCACAGAGCTGGGAGGACTCGAGGGCCCCGCAGTCATTGAAGAGCTCGGATATGAGCTCGCTCGTGCTGCGGCGCGTGTAGGGGTTGGGGTAGGCGACGATGGCAGTGATGGCGGTCACCGCAATGACCTCCAGCACCGGGTACTTCCCCAGCTTGGTGGTTTTGCGCCTCCTGCACCAGGCGATGTTGCAGCGGATGAAGAGGGTTCCCCACAAGCCCCCGAAGACCCCAAGCAGGATGAAGGGGAAGAGCTCGGCCATGTACCAGGGCGTGTGATACTCCACGTAGAAGAGGACGAGGCGGCTGTTCCCAAAGGGATTGATGGATCGCAGCGTGAAGGCTGCCACCAGGGCCGCAAAAAAGGACCGCCACAAAGTCTTTAAGGGAAAGTAGTAGCTGACCTGCGACCAACGAACAGGTGGAAAATCAGAGACTGGCGGAAGAAAGAGCTGCCCAGAGCCCCAGCCCCTGATCAGCAGCCACCTGCTGGCATAGGCCACAAAGTCACACTCAAGACCAAAGATGGGCACTTCCTCAACCTAGGTGTGAGTATGGCCCAAATGCACTAACAAAGATATTTAAAGGACTCTATGTCTAAAATTGGAACGGATACTAGTCAAGGTGTGTTTGAGCTATTTTTTAAGAGAAATGAGAACACTTCATCATAATTCTGTTTATGGCACAGAGACCATCCTAAAAGAAAAGAAACCTCTGATTTGATTCTCCAGACAACAGATCATGGGTTGAAACCCCTGGCCCAGCAAACGTACCTGGAGGGCACGTGAGTTAAGAACGGTTTGTACATTTTTAAATGGGTGGGGGAAGAGAGAATTATTTTGTGACATGTGAAATATTCAAAAGAACAAGACTTAGTGACAAGTGGTAATGATATAAAATCCAAACTTCAGCATCCATAGGGAAGGTCTTGTGGGAAGGCAGCCATGCCACGCACGCACGTGTTGTCTGCGGCGCCTTCCACGCTACAAGGGCAGAGCCCAGTGGTTGCGACCGAGCCCTGAGACCCACAAAGCCTAAAATATTTGCTACCTGGCCCTTTACAGACAACGTGGGCCAACTGCTGGACTAGATCCATTTGCGTTGCAAAACATAAAAATGCTTCATTGTGTTGTTTATGAAAACGAGAGAGGAGACTGCAAATCTCCCCCAGAAATCACACTGGCAAGTTTTCAACAGGACTCGAAAACACGTATTTCATGGCGAACACTGCGGCTCCTTAATGAGCTGCAGGAATCTCTCAATCCTCCTTCGCATCTAGTCCTCAGAGGGCTAGAGAGGGAAGCCTCCTGCCACCCCGAACCCCCATGTGTTCCTCGGCGCTCAGAACCACGGGGCCCTCCAGAGCCCACGCTCACCTCTTCCAGACTGAAAAGCACACCCCCGATCGGAGCACCAAAGGCGACAGAGACCCCAGCAGCGGCCGCAGCTGACAGCACCTGCGAAGCAAAGAGCTCCCCGTCAGCCCGAGGCCTTTCCGGCAAATCAGCGGGTACTGGTGAGCCCGGAGAGGGTGGGAGGGCGCTTCATCCTGCACCTGCTCACCTCGCGCCTCTTGCCCTCGTTCTTGCTGTACTTGGAGAAGAGGCTGCTGAAGAAGTTGCCACAGCAGCATGCCACGTGCACCAGCGGCCCTTCCTTGCCAAGGCTCAGGCCCGAGGACACCACCAGCACCAGGGTGACAGTCTTGATCAGCAGGGTCCACTTGCCCAAGTAGCCCCTGATGATGAAGCCACTCAAGATGGTCTTTATCTGAAACACAGGATGGAGAACGATAGGGAGTGAGCCGCTTCAGCGCCACGGCTAGGAAAGTAACCTCTCCCTCCTCTGAGAAGCATCTTTCAAACTGAGATTCACTAAATCATATGGAGGACAGGCTGCTTTAGTTGTTAATTTAGCTATAATTTTATATTGAGAATTTATATTAACGCCTAATTTTATATATTAATGGAACCCTGAAACAATTTCAATGCATAGTAAATCTTAATAATTCCGAGAGTAATGAGAGATCATAACGAGGACTGAGTAAGTAATTATCAGTCTCATTTTATTTATGGCATTTATCCTGTGCATTTTACCCTCTGTTGTGTTGAAAATTGATTTTAACTGTTCTGTATCTATTGATTTTAACTGTTAATTTTTCACTACTGAAAGATGGCCAAGATAAAGGGACATCTGGCTGGCTATGTGACAAAGCAAATACAACAAAATATCAATTGAACTTTAGATCAGGGCCGGCAAACTATGGCCCATGGGCCAAATCCAGCCCACGGCCTGTTGTGTATGACACACGAGCTAAGAGGGCTTTTAATGTTTTTAAATGTAATATGTAAACAAGACTACCGGTCTTTTAGTGAGAATAGTTCCTCAATTTTGCCTCTTGACTCACAAAGCCCAAAATATTGACTCTCTGCCCTTTATCGGAAAAGTCTGCCAACCCCTGATGCAGGCCAGGGGTATATGGGTGCTCAATTATTTCGACTTTCCTGTATGTTTGAAAATATTCTTAATACAATATTGGAAAAAGAAGATGCTCAACATTCTAATAACGCACCTCTGGGGGATGTAAGGGTATCTGAATCCACGGCAACCCCTTCCCTTCCGTTGAATCTTGCCCCCTGGTACTGAAAAGTACTTTGACTACAGGTGGAGCTGCCTCGTGCTCCACTTTCAGACCTGCAACTGTTTTGTAAATGCCAAATAATGGCTTTCTCCCTAAATGTGCACGTGAATTTGCATAACGCTTTTAGAATTCAACGGGGTGCCCATCTCAGTGATTAACTTCATCTACTGGAGTCCTCTTCCCCCAAAACAGGGTTCTTCTGGATACGGAAGCATCACCAATGGGTAAGAAACATTTTACCTTCAACCTCTCCTGCGACTGGCTGAAATGGAGTGAATGTTTACTGCCCAGCTAGCAATTTACAAGCCTGTAATCAGAGATTTATTAGACAGTGAGTGAGTCAGCTAATGAAATTCTTGGTCAGTATCCGTTTTCCCATTGTATAATACATAATGGGACAGTCTCAGCTCTTGTCACCGTCAGGATGTTTACATAACGTCAAAGAGCCTCCTAGTGGGCGCCAAGAAATCAGTTTCTCAAATAGCTATTACTGTCCTCCACCGGCGCTCTGTGGCATCACCTGGAGAATTAGGCACCAGTGAGGACGAGTTATCCCCCCACCCCGAGATCTGATGTAACTCGTCTGAGGTGTATCCTGGGCATAGGAGGTTTACAGCCTCCCCAGGTGATTCTAAAATGCAGTCCAGTAGAGAAGCACTGCTCTCGTCCTGAGAAGAGCAGTACAGGTATTCCTAATTACTCAATATTTAAGGGAGGTCCTGAAACACTCTTTGGCATCATGTCACCTGTGATGATTTGGAGAGGGTCGTGAAGTGAACTAATCCTAGCAATTTTACAGGGGTGTGACTGGACCATTTCCATCTCAGGAATTCTTGATAGAGATCTGTTTCTTAATTCAAGGAGGAAGACCAACAGTGAGTGAGCGTGTGGGCATCCGTTCTAAAGAACTCACTAAGATCCTTCCTAGAGAACACGAGTGAGGTCTTCCAGCTCTACAATCAGATGGTATTTCTTGAACTAGCCTTTAACTAAAGGCAGACAAACTAGCGGTGGTTAAACTGGTCTTTAACTAGTGCTAGTGGGCCTATTTGAGCCTGTGCTCTGGGGATCTCAGATCCCTTTATTTAAGGGACGTTTTAGTATGCCTGCCACAATCCTGCCCTTTTGTGTTGCCTAGAATAAAATTATCTATAATTTTTTGTCAGTTAGTTAATGTGGATTTGGACCCCAGGGTACAGTTGAAGAGCGTAATACCATTTAGAAAATTACAAGCATCTAAATTACCTGAGCCTTTGCCAGCCATGACATGTGGTGAATTGAACAATGTAAGAGGTATTTTGTAATTCTCTAAAATGACTTTATAAAATTGTCATGATCAAATTAGGGACTAAAGAAGGCAAATTCATTCCCAGTAGATGCCAAAATCCAATCGCTTGCTTTAATTTGGATCAACAGAGACTGAGTCAAGCAGGGCTTTAGGGCGATGTATTGCAGCACATTTGTGACTTGATGGTGGTAACTTTAAAACCTCTCTGGCAAATAAATATTTGTGAGAGAGTTCACATTGTATAGAACTGAAACATCAACTCAAAGTAAGTTCTAGGGGGGCATGATTACTTTTTTTTTTCTTTATTTTATTTATTTGGCTGCGTTGGGTCTTCGTTGCTGCGTGCGGGCTTTCTCTAGTTGCGGCAAGCGGGGGTTACTCTTTGTTGCGGTGCGCGGGCTTCTCATTGCTGTGGCTTCTCTTGTTGCGGAGCATGGGTTCTAGGCGCATGGGCTTCAGTAGTTGTGGCCCGCGGGCTCAATAGTTGTGGCTCGCGGGCTCTAGAGCGCAGGCTCAGTAGTTGTGGTGCACGGGCTTAGCTGCTCCGCGGCATGTGGGATCTTCCCGGACCAGGGCTCGAACCCGTGTACCCTGCACTGGCAGGTAGATTCTTAACCACTGCACCAGCAGGCAAGTCCCTAGGAGGACATGATTTCTTATACGGTCCACAGTGGTTCTATGAATGAAGCAGATAGTAGTAGAGTCATCCTTGCCAGTTCGCTCTAAGTTCTGAAGCCCAAGAACTAGTGTGCACTTTTAAATGTGCTTTGTAGAGCTAACACAAGAGCATTTATTACACAGAAAAGAAATGGTCTCTAAATTTTGTATTTTTTTTAATGTTTCAAAGGAGTTTTGACACTGGCTGGGACCTGGGACCCTTTGCTGCAGTGCTGCAATGCTTGCACCTGGACAAACACCTAGCAACAAAATACAAAGAAAGTATAAGGGACTAAAAGTAACTGCATGCATGCCCAGTTGGGGCAAATTCTGGACAACAAGGTACAAAGAGACCAAAAAGCCCCACTGCACTTCTGAAGAGCCGGGAGCAAAAGCAGGGCACTGCGCATGCCCCCTGCACTCAACACCACCAAAGGGGTGGGCAGACCCCCTAAGCCTCCCCTCTGGCCGGACCCCTGGACACACCCCTCCCCTCACCGCATATCAGGAACCAGCTCGCCCTGCCCCCCAGCAAGTAGGCCAGCAAGGGCACCTGTACTTGTTCTCCCTCCCCGCCTGTTGCAGCTCGGGCCCCAATAAAGCCTTGCCTGAATTTCTTGCCTGGCCTCTGATCACTTTCTATTGATTAAGGAGGTCAAGAACCCTGGTCAGTAACACTGTCATCCAAAGTAATCTAAATGTTTCAGAAGCAAACATTATAAAGGATGAGTGATTTTTTTTTTTTTTTTTTTTGCAGTACGCAGGCCTCTCACTGCTGTGGCCTCTCCCATTGTGGAGCACAGGCTCCGGACGCGCAGGCTCAGCGGCCATGGCTCACGGGCCCAGCTGCTCCCCGGCATGTGGGATCTTCCCGGACCGGGACACGAACCCGCGTCCCCTGCATCGGCAGGCGGACTCTCAACCACTGCGCCACCAGGGAAGCCCGGATGAGTGATTTTTAAACTGTTCAGAAGTGCACTGCATTCAAAGTTTGTTCCGACACTGCTGATCACCTCCTACGATGGGAAGTTTATTTTCTAAAGATCTCATTTAGTATCTTTCCTGAAGTGAAGAATAGCCCTGTATCTCAAACTGAGTAGAGCTGTTTGCATGGTCCGTTGGGTTTTAACTGGAAGGACATCCTTTATATCCAGGAACTACTTATTTGCACTTACTTTTCACTCTGCCCCTCTCCTCCAAGAACTGGGGTAGGTATTGCACCCTTAGGTTAGGAATTTCAAGCTCTACTATAATAATAGGGAAAATTTTCTACTACTGAGTCATAATAACCAAAGCTTAATTATGAAATCTCCATTGGGCTCCTGGTACTTGAAAAGATTATTGTGAACTCTTTTATAAATAGAGACATGAACCTGTTACATATTATATACGGCTGAAAGCATGTTCATGTACCCACTACCAAGTTTAGGACAGAAGAGCAGGTACCTTTGAAAGCCCTGTTTGCTTCCTCAGTGGAACCTTCCTCCTCCCGCCTCCAATCATTCCCTTGCCTTTCTTTATAGCTTTAGCACATATGTATATCACTATACAGTATGCTTGTTTCATTTTGGCTGTTTTAGGGACTCTACATAAATAGATTCATACTTTATTTAGATATTCTTCTGCAACTTACTTTTTTCACTTGATACCGCTTTTATGAGTTTTATCCATGTCAGTGTGTTCCTTGTGCTTTGTCACACGGGAAACAATGCTCAACTCAGTAGTTTATTCCTTTTGAGTTCAGCTGTCACAAATAAAGATGCCCGCTTTGGACGAAGACCAGGTCCAGCCAGCCCCTCCCAGATAGAGTTCCCTGTCTGTCTAAGAGCTGAGCCACGCACCTCTGGTTCTTGGAAGGGGAAAGATGGGATTGCCCCCACATCTTTTATTGCTGCTTTAAATTCCCCACCAGTTCCCCACTGGCCATCTCCTTATTTTGATAGGCGGCTGGAGTCCAAAAGCGCGTGCTGTTGGGCATTGCGATCAGAAACCGAGATGCCAACAGTAATCTGTTCTTTTTAGTGTCCCAGGTGCCTTCGGTCTTCGATATCCAATAAAACGCAGTCAGTTCTGCCTGAACACTTGTTTGGAAAACCCAAATTTGTTCCAGTGTGATTCATGCAGTCAGGGCAGAACTTGAGCATAATGCCAATTTCGCATCTGTTTCTGCACAATTTCATCTGGGAGAAACACAAGGCGGAAAACTGCAGCTGCGAATCGAGCCGTGCAGGGCTACACAAAATGCACACAGGCACACGTCTCAGACGACTCCCAGCTCACGCATGCACTAGGGGAGTATTCACACATTTCTTAACCATTTAACGTGTGTCTAACTCTGCTACTGCTTTTATGAGGTTCCCGTCTTTTTCATGTGTCACCAGTGAAGTTTCTGAGTGCTGTGCCCCTCGCCCCATCTTCCCCACAAGCTCTGTGGTTTTGATGATGCAGTTTTGTGATTTTTAGGAATGCATATGGTGCCTTAGAGCAGCAGTGGCTGTACCGAGGAAACAGGATGGTATTGCAGCTTATTTTTCAGGCTCCTGCAGCAACACGCTCATATAAACCATCCAAAGTTCAGCATGAAATAGTCTTTTTTTTTTTTAATCTTTTCCTGGATCAAGACAATGTTGAGCTTTCCTTTCGATGATCCTTTAATTACCCCAGCCCTTTGCATGAACTGCCCAGACCAGCGGCGGTGCTGGCGACACCACCAAAGAGTGTGGGTGCACTGCCATGACCGCTCACATCTTTATCAACTCGGCATCTCCACCGTCTATGGGCGCTGCTGAAGCACCGACTTGAAGGAGAATGGAACAGCAATGATTAGAATGATCATCTAAGTGCTTTTAAAATGATTTCTGGCTAAAAGTTTTACTATGTGGGCTTTTCGGGAATTTGCTCAAGCATCGTTATTCTAACCCAGCAGATCTCCTTGGTTTGAAGTTTGGTCTTGGGCATTCCTCCTGGTCGATGAGGTCACTTCCCTCATACTCTGGTTACAAGAAAGTGCTGAAAAATATTTATAAGAACTCTAAACTCACAAGGGTGCATTCACGGCGCATGTACTGAACGTGGAATTCATTTTTTAAAGATTGCTATTACCCTGTCACCAGAAGAGCAAAACGTGGCGAGGGAGTTTTACTCATCAGTAAGCTTTCTGAGCAGTAAACCTCCACCGTTGTCCTCTTTCACGTTCCATCATAGACGCACTTATGAGTTACTAGAGTGCCACGTTTGTGTGTGTGGTTGATGGACTCTGACTCCACAGGCTTTAAGAGTTATGCCTGGTTTGTAAAGACAAGAATTTAAGCAGCTGAGAAGCAACAGAGCATAAGCCAGACAGCTGGATTCGACTCCCAGCTCACCGGCTTAGTGACCTTGGGCAAGTTACTTAACCTCTCTGTGCTTCAGTTTCCCCAACCGTCAAATGAAGAATAACAGTACCTACCTCATAGGCTCCCTGTGAGGACTAAATGAGTGAACAGATGTCCAATGCTTGGAACCGTGCTTAGCACAGAGTACCACGTAAACATTTGCTATTCTTATTATTGGCACAAAAGAAATTCATTCAGCCCCCACTCACCTCGGGTATACCAGAGCCACAGGCGTATGGTGCAAATACTCGTACCAGGGAGACGGCCAAAAACGCAAACAGCAACGCCCACAGGATGTAACATTAGGTAATTCAAAATGTAAGCGCTGGCACCCTAAACAAGACACAGAACAAGAAAGAACACGTGAGCCACCGCAGAACCGAGCGACGCACCTGCCCCTCCGCCAGGCAGCTTCTCTCCGGGTCCTGTGTCAGCGAAGAGGCAGGGTTGGCTTTATCAGCTGCTGCTATTGCTACAGTCGGTTCACACACACAGCGCTGGCTGCTTCTCCGGGAGCTGTGTACACACACCTTCTACCAGGTGAGATCTCAGCAGTCATAGAAACTGTGAATGAGGCTTGGTTTTAATGGCTCCGGGCCCTCAAGTTAATGAAAGGTGTAAGAGAAAATTCTGCCTTCGAGCCCCGGGAAGGTTTGTTTGGTCTCGTGTATGGTGGATCAGCCTCTTTGCTTTCATGAAGGCCACATCCGTGCCGCAGCACGCAGCTGCCCTGCCAATGAGGAAGTGTGGGAACTGCATTTCAGAATACCGCTACCCAGATGTGGTCCCTGGACTTGGGCGTGGGCTGGAAATGCAGAGTCTCAGGCCCCGCCCCAATAGTTCAAATTATCTGATGTGTGGGGAACATTTTCTGAACCAAACACACAGTCTGGGGTCTCTGAGGCTGAGGACCTGGTCTGTGGGCAGAGACCACAATTCTCCAGGCCTCAGCTTCTTGCCACCATCTGGATGCCGCACGTGATGGAGAGGGAAAGTGAGGGCACCTACAAGCCAGGCTGTGGGCACGGCTACACGTGTGCCTGTAAAATGCAAAACATGCTCGACGAGATGGCTCTAGCCTTAACAATCACAGATATTCACACCCTATGTGGTGAGAAATCAGACCGAGGAATACATTTCACCTAGTGAAAAATGGACTTTTTTGAGACTAAAAATAACGTCTCACCCTTACTAACAGTAATTCTTTGAATCAAAGTATAAATCTTAGAAATGGCTGAAAAGCTAGACGGCCATATTTCCCCCCAAAATAGGAGAGAAGAAATCAAACATGGCGCCCAGCCAATTCTGCCTGCCCGCCTCCATCAACTCAAGTAGAGAATTTATTTTTGTATTTTTGGAAGTAATGGAGAGCACTGAGAATGTGTGAGATTTCAAGATCCCGGTCTACTTCTGAGATTTGAAGGAATTAATTTTCAACTCCACTGAGAAAGAGGTTTAGCAAATGGCAAAGTGCATTCCAAATGTCTTCAGCTGCATTAAGTCAATCGGGCAAGAGAGCGGGAGAGGGAAGAGGAGAATAAAGGGATCACATCTATCTTCCAAGAACACTTCTAGCTTGAATGGTCCTCACATTGCCCCTAATGTGAATCGTTCCAACCTAACTCCCCCCTCACCTGGGCTTCTGATCTGTCGATGACCCACAGTCATTGTGGTAACCACTGAATTCGGTTAGAAACTAACCCTTTTCCCCAGCTAAGATGTGTATGTGGATCTGAAGCTTGGAGTGCCATGAAGGCAAGCAACAGGTCTGTGCTTCACTGCTACATCCCCTGGGCCTGGGATATTCCCATCACAGAAGGCCCACAAACATCCTCTGTAACGTGCTCCTAAGATGCACTGGAAGATGGTAACTTAATCCACAATGAGCCAGCACTTCACACCTGTTAGGAGGGCTATAATCCAAACCAGATAACAACTGGGGTCGGTTGAGGATGTGGGGAAACTGGAACCCACATACACTGCTGCTGGAGTCTCAAGTGGTGCAGCCACTCTGGAAGAGAGTCTGGCAGCTCCTCAAAAGGTTAAATATAGAGTTGCCATGTGACCCAGCAATTCCCCTCCTAGGTATCTACCCAAAAGAAATGAAAACATATGTCCACACAAAAACCTGTAGACAAACGTTCAAAGCAAAATCATTCATAATAGCCCAAAAGTGGAAGCAACCCATGTTACTCAGCTGATGAGTGGAGAAATGAAATGTGCTCTATCCAGACAATGGAATGTTATTTGGCCATGAAAAGGAATAAAGTACCAATCTATGGTATGACACGAACGAATCTGGAAGACATTACGCTAAGTGAATGAAGCCAGACACAAAAGTCCACAGGGGCTTCCCTGGTGGCGCAGTGGTTGAGAGTCCACCTGCCGATATAGGGGATGCGGGTTTGTGCCCCGGTCCAGGAAGATCCCACATGCCGCGGAGCGGCTGGGCCCGTGAGCCCTGGCCGCTGAGCCTGCGCGTCCGGAGCCTGTACTCCCCAACGGGAGAGGCCACAACAGTGAGAGGCCCACGTACAGCAAAAAAAAAAAAGTCCACGGACTGTATGATTCCATTTACATGAAATGTCCAGAACAGGGAAATCTGCAGACACAAGAAAGTAGATTCGTGGTTGCCTAGGACTGGCAGACTTGGGGGGAAATGGGGAGTGACTGCCGTTCCGTACAAGCATTCTTTGGGGGCGATGAAAATGTTCTAGACATTCACAGAAAGACAGACAAGATGAAAAGGCAGAGGGCTATGTACCAGATGAAGGAACAAAATAAAACCCCAGAAAAAACAACTAAATGAAGTGGAGATAGGCAACCTTCCAGAAAAATAATTCAGAATAATGATAGTGAAGATGATCCAGGACTTTGGAAAAAGAATGGAGGCAAAGATCGAGAAGATGCAAGAAATGTTTAACAAAGACCTAGAAGCATTAAAGAACAAACAGAGATGAACAATACAATAACTAAAATGAAAAATACACTAGAGGGAATCAATAGCAGAATAACTGAGGCCGGAGAACAGATAAGTGACCTGGAAGACAGAATGGTGGAATTCACTGCTGCAGAACAGAATAAAGAAAAAAGAATGAAAAGAAATGAAGACAGCCTAAGAAACATCTGGGACAACATTAAAGGCAACAACATTCGCATTATAGGGGACCTAGAAGGAGAAGAGAGAGAGAAAGGACCAGAGAAAATATTTGAAGAGATTATAGTTGAAACTTCCCTAACATGGTAAAGGAAATAGCCACCCAAGTCCAGGAAGCGCACCGAGTCCCATATAGGATAAACCCAAGCAGAAACACGCCAAGACACATAGTAATCAAATTGGCAAAAATTAAACACAAAGAAAAATTATTGAAAGCAGTAAGGGAAAAAGGAAAAATAACATACAAGGGAACTCCCATAAGGTTAACAGCTGATTTCTCAGCAGAAACTCTACAAGCCAGAAGGAAGTGGCATGATAAAGTGACAAAAGGGAAGAACCTACAACCAAGATTACTCTACCCAGCAAGGATCTCATTCAAATTCAACAGAGAAATTAAAAGCCTTACAGACAAGCAAAAGCTAACAGGATTCAGCACCACCAAACCATCTACAAAAAATGCTAAAGAAACTTCTCTAAGTCGGAAACAGAAGAGAAGAAAAGGACCTATGAAAACAAACCGAAACAGTTAAGAAAATGGTAATAGGAACATATATATCAATAATTACCTTAAATTTGAATGGATTAAATGCTTCAACCAAAAGACACAGGCTCGCAGAATGGATACAAAAACAAGACCCATATATTTGCTGTCTACAAGAGACCCACTTCAGACCTAGACTGAAAGTGAGGGATGGAAAAAGATATTCCATGCCAATGGAAATCAAAAGAAAGCTGGAGTAGGAATACTCATATCAGATAAATAGACTTTAAAATAAAGAAGGTTACAAGAGACAAGGAAGGACACTACATAATGATCAAGGGATCAATCCAAGAAGAAGATATAACAATTATAAATATATATGCACCCAACACAGGAGCACCTCAATATATAAGGCAACTGCTAACAGCTATAAAAGAGGAAATCGACAGGAACACAATAATAGTGGGGGAGTTTAACACCTCACTCACACCAATGGAGATCATCCAGACAGAAAATTAATAAGGAAACAGAAGCTTTAAATGACACAATAGACCAGATAGATTTAATTGATATTTATAGGACAGCAGATTACATCCAAAAACAGCAGATTACACTTTCTTCTCAAGTGCGCACGGAACATTCTCCAGGATAGGTCACATCTTGGGTCACAAATCAAGCTTCAGTAAATTTAAGAAAACTGAAATCATATCAAGCATCTTTTCTGACCACAAGGCTATGAGATTAGAAATGAATTACAGGGAAAAAAACGTAAAAAACACAAACACATGGAGGCTAAACAAGACGTTACTAAATAACCAAGAGATCACTGAAGAAAAATCAAAGAGGAAATCAAAAAATACCTAGAGACAAATGACAATGAAAACACGATGATCCAAAACCTATGGGATGCAGCAAAAGAAGTTCTAAGAGGGAAGTTTATAGCTATACAAGCCTACCTCAAGAAACAAGAAAAATCTCAAATAAACAATTTAACCTCAGCTAAAGGAACCAGAGAAAGAAGAACAAACAAGACCCAAAGTTAGAAGAAGGAAAGAAATCATAAAGATCAGAGCAGAAATAAATGAAATAGAAACAAAGAAACAACAGCAAAGATCAATAAAACTAAAAGCTGGTTCTTTGAGAAGATAAACAAAATTGATAAACCATTAGCCAGACTCATCAAGAAAAAAGAGGGAGAGGACTCAAATCAATAAATTTAGAAATGAAAAAAGGAGAAGTTACAACAGACACCGCAGAAATACAAAGCATCCTAAGAGACTACTAAAAGCAACTCTATGCCAAAAAAATGGAAAACCTGAAAGAAATGGACAAATTCTTAGAAAGGTATAACCTTCCAAGACTGAACCAGGAAGAAACAGAAAATACGAACAGACCAATCACAAGTAATGACATTGAAACTGTGATTAAAAATCTTCCAACAAGACCTTCCCTGGTGGCGCAATGGTTGAGAGTCCACCTGCCGATGCAGGGGACATGGGTTCATGCCCCGGTCCGGGAAGATCCCACATGCCGCGGAGCGGCTGGGCCCGTAGGCCATGGCTGCTGAGCCTGCGCGTCCGGAGCCTGTGCTCCGCAACGGGAGAGGCCGCGACAGTGAGAGGCCCGCGTACCGCAAAAAAAAAAAAGAAAAAAAATCTTCCAACAAACAAAAGTCCAGGACCAGATGGCTTCACAGGTGAATTCCGTCAAACACTTAGAGAAGAGCTAACACCCATCCTTCTCAAACTCTTCCAAAAAATTGCAGAGGAAGGAACACTCCCAAACTCATTCTATGAGGCCACCATCACCCTGATACCAAAACCAGACAAAGATACTACAAAAAAAGAAAATTAGAGGCCAATATCACTGATGAATATAGATACAAAAATCGTCAACAAAATACTAGCGAACAGAATCCAACAACACATTAAAAGGATCATACACCATGATCAAGTGGGAGTTATCCCAGGGATGCAAGGATTCTTCAACATATGCAAATCAATCAATGTGATACACCACATTAACAAATTGAAGAATAAAAAACCATATGATCATCTCAATAGATGCAGAAAAAGCTTTTGACAAAATTCAACGCCCATTTATGATAAAACTCTCCAGAAAGTGGGCATAGAGGGAACCTACCTCAACATAATAAAGGCCATACACAACAAACCCACAGCAAACATCATTCTCAATGGTGAAACACTGAAAGCATTTCCTCTAAGATCAGGAACGAGACAAGGATGTCCACTCTCACCACTATTATTCAACATAGTTTTGGAAGTCCTAGCCACGGCAATCAGAGAAGAAAAAGAAATAAAAGGAATACAAATTGGAAAAGAAGAAGTAAAACTGTCACTGTTTGCAGATGACACGATACTATACATAGAGAATCCTAAAAATGCCACCAGAAAACTACTAGAGCTAATCAGTGAATTTGGTAAAGTTGCAGGGATACAAAATTAATGCACAGAAATCTCTTGCATTCCTATACACTAATGATGAAAAATCTGAAAGATAAATTAAGGAAACACTCCCATTTACCACTGCAACAAAAAGAATAAAATACCTAGGAATAAACCTTCCTAGGGAGACAAAAGACCTGTATGCAGGAAACTATAAGACACTGATGAAAGAAATTAAAGATACCAACAGATGGAGAGATATACCACGTTCTTGGACTGGAAGAATCAATACTGTGAACATGACTGTACTACCCAAAGCAATCTACAGATTCAATGCAATCCCTATCAAACTACCAATGGCATTTTTTATGGAACTAGAACAAATCATCTTAAAATTTGTACGGAGACACAAAAGACCCCGAATAGCCAAAGCAGTCTTGAGGGAAAAAAACGGAGCTGGAGGAATCAGACTCCCTGACTTCAGACTATGCTACAGTAATCAAGACAATATGGTACTGGCACAAAAACAGAAACATAGATCAATGGAACAAGATAGAAAGCCCAGAGGTAAACCCGTGCACCTATGATCAACTAATCTATGACAAAGGAGGCAAGGATATGCAATGGAGAAAAGACAATCTCTTCAATAAGTGGTGCTGGGAAAACTGGACAGCTACATGTAAAAGAATGAAATTAGAACACTCCCTAACACCATACACAAAAATAAACTCAAAATGGATTAGAGACCTAAATGTAAGTCCAGACACTATAAAACTCTTAGAGGAAAACACAGGAAGAACACTCTTTGACATAAATCACAGTAAGATCTTTTTTGATCCACCTCCTAGAGTAATGGAAATAAAAACAAAAATAAACAAATGGGACCTAATGAAACTTAAAAGCTTTTGCACAGCAAGGAAACAAGACAAAAAGACAACCCTCAGAATGGGAGAAAATATTTGCAAACGAATCAATGGACAAAGGATTATCTCCAAAATATATAAACAGCTCATGCAGCTCAATATTAAAGAAACAAACAACCCAATCCAAAAATGGGCAGAAGACCTAAATAGACATTTCTCCAAAGAAGACATACAGGTGGCCAAGAAGCACATGAAAAGCTGCTCAACATCACTAATTATTAGAGAAATGCAAATCAAAACTACAATGAGGTATCACATCACACCAGTTAGAATGGGCATCATCAGAAAATCTACAAACAACAAATGCTGGAGAGGGTGTGGAGAAAAGGGAACCCTCTTGCACTGTGGGTGGGAATGTAAATTGATACAGCCAGTATGGAGAACAGTATGGAGGTTCCTTAAAAAACTAAAAATAGAATTACCATATGATCCAGCAATCCAACTACTAGGCATATACCCAGAGAAAACAATAATGCAAAAAGACACATGCACCCCAGTGTTCATTGCAGCACTATTTACAACAGCCAGGTCATGGAAGCAACCTAAATGCCCACTGACAGAGGAATAGATAAAGAAGTTGTGGTACATATATACAATGCAATATTACTCAGCCATAAAAAGGAACGAAATTGAATCATTTGTTGGGACGTGGATGGATCTAGAGACTGTCATACAGAGTGAAGTAAGTCAGAAAGAGAAATACAAATATCGTATATTAACACATGTATGTGGAACCTAGAACAATGGTACAGATGAACCGGTTTGCAGGGCAGAAGTTGAGACACAGATGTAGAGGACAAACGTATGGACATCAGGGGGTAAAAACCGCAGTGGGGTGGGGATGGTGGTGTGCTGAATTGGGCGATTGGGATTGACATGTATACACTGATGTCTATAAAACTGATGACTAATAGGAACCTGTTGTATAAAAAGAAAAAAAACAACTAATACTAAACTTTCTTTGGGTTACTTGTATGGAAATATGTTAATATAAATGTTTCAGACATTACATGAAATTCCTAAAAATCTTATATGTTCTGGTATAATGTTATAAGTCATAATTCTAGTTATTACTTTAAAATGTATATCTCAGAAATAACTAAGTTTCCTTGTCAATTGCATTATTATGAACTTTCATCAAATCTTTAACTGTGGTCATTTTTAAGTCTTTTGTCATTTACAGACAGTTCTGGGTGTACTCTGACGCTTTTGCAAAAATGTTCCTATAAAAGGGTTTCAGCTTCAAGGAATTCATGGAAAAGACTCTGACAAGTACAGGTTTCTGGTAACTGACTATACTGCTGAACTGAATGAATAAGCATTTTCAGAACTCTAATGGAAAACTGATGCATTCATAAAAGTGCTAACAAAAGATCAAGATGAAAATAATTACATGGGACTGAGTGAACTGATGAGGATGATTATAATTTTTGCGACTTTCTGTTTGAATGAAAAATAAATGTTAAAAAAAAAAAGTTCTAAAATTCGATCGGGGTGATGCGGCACAACTCTGTGAATATCCTAAAAGCCACCGCATTGTACCCGTTAATGGGTACACCCCACGGAGTATGGATCATGTCTCACTAAAGCTGTTATTAAAAAACAGTAACATCTTTTCTTCTCAATCAGAAGGGATAAAAATCAACCCTATTTCTTCAGCATGATCAAGAGATCACTCTCAGTAAGAAAAATAAAGCCAAACAAAAGGCTTTAAAGAAAATACATACATCGTGCACATGAAATAGTGGGAAGGGATTTTCCAAGTGAAGTTTGAACCCTAGAGCTAGGAAAAGCCAAGTGGCAAGTGGCACTCGTAGTAGCCACGACGACGGTCAGGACAGACCCTGCAAGGTGAGAGCTCGGACGTCCCCCAACACCAGCCACGGGGCTCCCAGCCAGGACCCGCCCCTGCACCCACCTCCGACTGTTTCACCAGCAGCTCCGACCACTTCTGCCACAGGGGACACTTGTCCCTGTCCTCAAAACGTGGTCTCATTGGAAGTCCAGCAGCACTGCTCGTGGCTGTACCAGAAGGCGGACAGGCAGATGCCCTCCTTCAGGTCTGTCATCCAGTCGACGGCGAGATCGATGACCCCGGCCAGGGTGCCTGGAAGAAGCAGCGAGAGCCACTCAGAAGGACGGCCGGCATGGGCCAGGGTAGCACGTGCGCCCGGAGGGCCAGGCGGAGATGCCCGTGCCCCGGGCTGCCACGCACCCAGGAACCCTCTTTCTTCAGTCTTGAGGTCACCTGAGCGAGTGGCAGGGCACCAGGTGTGGCAAAAGTGGTGCCCAGCCCAGTGAGACACAAAGGCCAATGATACGCTGTCCTCGGGGGGCTTCGATAGGGTGGGAGGGAGAGACCCGCAGCACTGAGCCCACCGCAAGCCCCTGGGGCCGAGCGGCTTTCAGAACCCAGCCCTTCCGAATCTTAGAAACAGGGTACCTACACCCTATAAATCACGTAACCCCCTCAGCGGCTTCTGGGGCAGGATGCTGGGATCACACACATGAATATCCTCCAGGAAACCTGACAATTCAGACAAAATGGAGACAAAACTATTTATAACAGCCTCGTCATTGAAATAAAGTTTTCCCATCAAATGGAATCCAGCTTGAAAAATCTTACTTGTTAGAACTTTCTGGATTTTTAAAAAATTATGGATAAAGGACTGAGGAGCTACATAAGTAAATAACTACTTTAAAGGCCGATAGGAGTGGGATAAAATCGAGTGTGCAGTGGGTCAGAGAAGGCCATTTAGGTCTCTTTCTAGAATAACCCATTCCAGTCTTTCACGAAGGCAGGGAATACTTTTGCGCTACCAAACTTTTCACACTTTTACTAGATCCTTATTACAACATCAATTCCCCGAAGGCAGCCATATGCCAGCCTCAGGCGACCTGGCCTTGCCACTCTCCTGGTTCCATCAGCAGTCGCCCACTGTTCTAGCCAGAACACCCGAATCCTCAGCAGCGCACAGGCTCTGACCACCGTTCCCACATTCTCTCCAGCTCCTCTCTCTCCATCACGAATCCCACACCCTGCCCACACTGTGTTCCTTGGCACACCAGGCCCTTCCTCTCTGCACCACCTCAGATAGCACTGTCCTCCCCCAACCCGCCAAGCTCCTATTTATCTTCCAGATGCTGGCATTTATATCACCTCCTTCAGGAAGCCTTCCTGATTTCCTAAGTCTGGGCTAAGTATACTTCCCAGGCACTCCCCATCACCATACCTATCACATCCTGATATGATCAGTATTTATATATATGTGTATACACACACACACACACACACCCCTCACATGCACTCACACACACTCCAACTAGTCTATAAGGGTGGGGGGAGTCTCTTGTCTGGTTTGTGTGCCACGGTGGGGATCAAGCCAGGTGTCTAGACCTGTGTCCCCTTTAAGTGGGCAAGGGCCCATTGTATTCACGTCAGGTACATAGCTGGAACTATATATCCATGTTGAATGAATGAGAGCAACAAAACGAATGAAAATCAGGGAAACTCACGTCCATCCATTCACTCAAGGGCTATTTATTGAGCACCTACGTACTACGTGCCACGTACTGTTCCACACCCTGGGGTACAGCAGTGAACAAAGCAAACTCAGGTCCCTGCCTTCGTGGAATCTCAGCTTGTACGAGAAGACACTAGATTGAATAAGTAAGTAAATGAGGGGCTCCAACAGAAGGTGGTAGGTGCTAGAGAGGAGAATACAGCACGTTCCAATGGCAGCCATTCCTACAATGGTGGCAGGAGAACAGTCGGACACGTCCTCAAAAAGTTAACAAGGGGGTTTCCCTGGTGGCGCAGTGGTTGGAGTCCGCCTGCCGACACAGGGGACACGGTTCGCGCCCCGGTCCGGGAAGATCCCACATGCCGCAGAGCGGCTGGGCCCGTGAGCCATGGCCGCTGAGCCTGCGCGTCCGGAGCCTGTTCTCCACAACGGGAGAGCCACAACAGTGATAGGCCCCGCGTATTACAAAAAAAAAAAAAAAAAAAGTTAAACAAGGAGTCACCACCTGAGCCAAACACTTTCATTCCTGGCATCTGCCCACGAGAAATGAAAACATACACCCAACACAAGACATGTCCGCAAATGTTCACAACTGCATATTCACAGAAGCCAAGAGTGGAAACAACACATATGCACCGTCAATTGCTGAATGGAGAAACAAAATGTGGTCCACCTACAATGGCAACCAAAAGGAATGAAGCGCTGACACATGCGACAGCATGGATGAACCTTGGAAACGTATGCTGTAAAAGAAGCCAGTCACAAAAAGACCATATATTGTATGCTTCCATTTTATGAAATGTCCAGAGTAGGCAAATCTACAGAGACAGCAAGTAGATTAGCGGTTGCCCAGGACTGAGCGGAGGCTAGGGACACTGGGGCTGATAGCTAAAGGGTAGGAAGCTCTTTGGGAGCTTGATGAAAAATGTTCTAAAATTGGCCTTGGTGATGTTGCAAAACTCTGTGAGTACACTAGAAAACACCAAGTTGTACACTTAACTAGGTGAAACTGTATGGTAGTGAGTTATATTCTCAATAAAGCTGTTACGTACACACACACATACATACATATAGTGGGCGAGGGCGACGAGGCTCAGAGAGGGAGACGTGCTTTTAGAAAAGGTGGTCCAGGAGAACACCTCAAGCAGAAGATGACATTGGAACAAAAACTGCCTTGTGTGGAACAACAGCGACACCCAGTGTTGGCTCCTGGTTAACGCCCTGCAGAGGAGCCGCAGCTTGGGCGTCGGAATATAATGTCTGGGCTGCCAATACGGAGGTGACTGGCAAGATAGTGGGACCCCTGGG
Source organism: Tursiops truncatus (assembly GCF_011762595.2). NCBI lineage: Eukaryota > Metazoa > Chordata > Mammalia > Artiodactyla > Delphinidae > Tursiops > Tursiops truncatus. The sequence goes on from NW_022983388.1 coordinate 25,635, forward strand.
GCTCGCCACTGGGGAACGGGAAGGTGAATGGGGCAGTTTTCTGGCTTTTCCTTCATCCAGATCAAAAGAACACTTTCGCCACCTTCACTGCCAAGATCATCTTTTTCTTGCCTCCCTCCTATACTCATCTGCTGATGTGACCATGGGATCGCCCTTCTCCCAGCAGTCCTCACCCTGGCTGCATATTAAAATCACAGGGGAAAGGGGGCTTTACTCAATGCTAGGGTGTCATCTCCAGGGAGCTACTATTTAATTGAAGCCTGGGCAGCAGCATTTTTTTTAATTCCCCAGGTGATTCTTCCTGAAAGAACTGATGGAAATCGGATTAACAGTGAAGCCCGATGGTCGGTATCTGACTTGTTAAAGACAGCCCGACAGGGCTCTGAGATCAGTTGATAAATCTATACTGTGTGACTCCAGCAGGAAGCCAAGACATCTACTCTGATTCCTTCATTTCCCGTATTCATCCCTCCTTCCCAGGAGCCAAGAATAACACAGGGTACAGTTTTATAAATCTATTCTAAAGAAAGACATCAAAGTTCGCAGCAAACTACCCTCTCCGCCCTCTCCCCCCCACCTACCTTTAAAGGACTTCATAGAGCCTAATGAATGGGTGGCAAAACGCCATATGTCCATGAACTCGAATTCCCTCCCAGCACTGCTGCCAATATATACCGGGAGCGCCACTGGGAGGGGAAGGACAGGATGGGCGGAATGGGTGGGTAGCTGCTGTGGCCGGAAGGAGAGGACTGCCCCTCAGCACTCTCCTGGGCCCTTTAGGACATGCCAGGCAGAGGGAGCCCCTCCCGGCAACCAGGCCCCTCTTACCATTGTAGATGTAACGAGTGACAGGGCAGCCAGAAATCAAAGTCCTCTAATCACAAAATTTTACCCTATGCCCCGCAGGTGCTCTGCGAGTACGTACTATATTCAACCTGTATCACACAGCCATTCTCTGATCAGTCCTATAAGCAGAACTAGCGTGTTACTACAGGCAGGGGGAGTTTCTTAAGGGAATCTCTTCAGCATGATCAAATTTTTTTCTCCTTAGACATTAACCTTCACAGCCTCCTAAAAGGAAGTAAGTTTCAGGAAACAATTTCCATGGAGGGCTGTGCATTTGCTATTAAAAGGGGAGGTGTCCCCTCCAGATACTCATTCATTCATTCTGGAAACAGCAACTGCTCACAAACATGGTGTTGGGATTATAAGAATGAAGGACACGGAGTCGCTGAGGGTCAGAACAACCCATGGGCTGGAGGTACCTCCCCGGGCCTTCCTCAGACCCTGTGGTGTCTCACGTTACTGTGAGCGTCTCTCGATGTTTACAATTCATCTCAGGGCTGCCGGTGTTAGTAAAGGCCAGTCTCATATGATGTTTTATTTTTAGAGATCAACATGTTCCCGTCCTTTCTCACCTTCTACGTGGCCAAGTACTATAGAATGTGAAATGTGTGTTTTCAATAAAATCCAGCATGGCGGTAAACCTTTCTACAGTGTGGAAAGGGCCAACCCGCCTTCTCGGTACCGCGCTCCAATGACCATACCTGGGCCTGTCCGTGCCTTGGGGTCTTTTTGCTTTACTGATGATAGATTTATGTTAAGTGTATCGTCATGTATTGTGCCCTTAGGTATTTCAAGTAACAGCCCCTTTGCCTGAAGTACAAGAGAAACACTCCACGTACCTGCCAGCAGGCCGATGAGCAGCATCACCGCCCATCCTGACCAGGCGTCCAGCAAGCTCTTGATGAACTCCCATATGGACTCCTTGCTTTTGCTGGTTATCTAGAAGCAGAAAGACATCGGAGCTGATGTGGACACACTTTCCAATTCAGGCTTCCTTCTCTGAAACTGCTTCCTCAGGAAACACGGTGATTGAGGAAAACGAATATAATGAAGCAACTAGACTGCCGCTAACGTGACTCTTTCAGTTACCTAGCACAGTGGTTAAATGGGCTTTCTAGTTCACAGAGCTAGAAAGATGCCATAGTAGTCTCCAAAGAATCCAAAAAAGTTCACTTACTTAAAAAAACCTCACTAAGTGTGATGTGATCTTTGATTATTTCAAAGCCATTCTGAAGGAAGACATCACTTCGGTGTCACCGTTTTGAATACAAATCATTATTTTAGCCTAAATCGTAAGGTCTGTTCACAAAGACCCTCTTCGACAAAGACTTCAATTCCTTCTTTCATTTTCCAGGCTACATGTTAACAACAAGAACGAACTTAATTTCTTTCTCTTCCTTCCTTCCTCCCTCCCTCCCTCCCTCCCTCCTTTCTTTCCTTCCTTCCTTCCTTTATGGCTGCGTTGGGTCTTCATTGCTGTGCGCAGGCTTTCTCTAGATGTGGCGAGCGGGGGCTACTCTTCGTTGCGGTGCGCGGGCTTCTCATTGTGGTGGCTTCTCTTGTTGCGGAGCACAGGCTCTAGGCGTGCGGGTTTCAGTAGTTGTGGCTCGCGGGCTCTAGAGCGCAGGCTCAGTAGCTGTGGCACACGGGCTTAGTTGCTCCGTGGCATGTGGGATCTTCCCAGACCAGGGCTCAAACCCATGTCCCCTGCATTGGCAGGTGGATTCTTAACCACTGCGCCACCAGGGAAGTCCCAAGAACTTACTTTTTTTTTTTTTTTTTTGCGGTACGTGGGCCTCTCACTGCTGTGGCCTCTCCCGTTGCAGAGCACAGGCTCTGGACACGCAGGCTCAGCGGCCATGGCTCACGGGTCCAGCCGTTCTGCGGCATGTGCGATCCTCCCGGACCGGGGCACGAACCCGCGTCCCCTGCATCGGCAGGCGGACCCCCAACCACTGCGCCACCAGGGAAGCCCCGAACTTTCTTTTTTTAATTGAAGTATAGTTGATTTACAATGTTAATTTCAGGTGTACAGCAAAGTGATTTAGTTATACCTATATATATATATCCTTTTTCAGATTCTTTTCCATTATAGGTTATTACAAAATATTAAATATAGTTCCCTGTGCTATACAGTAGGACCTTGTTGTTTATCTACTTTATATATAATAGTGTGTATCTGTTAGTCCGAACTCCTAATTTATCCCTCCCCCACCCTCTTTCCCCTTTGGTAACCATAAATTGGTTTTCTATGTCTGTGAGTGTATTTCTGTTTTGTAAATAAGTCCACTTGTACCACTTTTTTAGATTCCACATATAAGCAATATCATATGATATTTGTCTTTCTCTGACTTACTTCACTCAGTATGATAATCTCTAGGCCCATCCATGTTGCTGCAAATGGCATTATTTCATTCTTTTTTATGGCTGAGTAATATTCCATTGTATATATGTACCACACCTTCTTTATCCATTCATCTGTCAATGGACACTTAGGTTGCTTCCATGTCTTGGCTATTGTGAATGGTGCTGTTAGCTTTGTGCAGTGACAGTATCATAGCCAATGAGGTTTATCTGAGGTGTGATTACTGCTAATTGTAAATAGTGCTGCTATGAACATTGGGGTGCATGTATCTTTTTGAGTTAGAGTTTTCTCTGGATACATACCCAGGAGTGGGATTGCTGGATCACATGATAACTCTAATTTCAGTTTTTTAAGGAACCACCATACTGGTCTCCATAGTGGCTGTATCAATTTACATTCCCACCAACAGTGTAGGAGGGTTCCCTTTTCTCCACACCCTCTCCAGCATTGCTGTTTGTAGCTTTTTTGATGACAGCCATTCTGACCGGTGTGCGGTGATACCTCATTGTAGTTTTGATTAACAGCAAGAAGGCTGAAGGAGCCAGCCTGGATCACGCTTTCCAGGCAGATGGTTACATCTAAACACATCGTAAGAGCACCCCTTTGCCTCCCTGTGTTAACAGAATCCTACATTCCTGAGACCATCATTCCCCTCATAACCCTTTAGAGCAAGGGTTGGCAAACATTTTCCATAAAGAGACAGAAAGTAAATATTTTCGGTTGGCAGGTCAGTTGGTCTCCGTGGCAACTACCGGACTCTGCTGTTGTAGCACAGAAGGAGCCATATAGAGCATGGCAGTGCACCTCTCTTGTATCCTGTGGCCATGAAAAGGAAATCCAGGGCTTTCTCAGTGGCGCAGTGGTTGAGGATCCACCTGCCACTGCAGGGGACACGGGTTTGATCCCAGTCCAGGAAGATCCCACATGCTGCAGAGCAGCTAAGCCCGTGTGCCACAACTACTGAGCCTGTGCTCTAGAGCCCGCACGCCAAAACTACTGAAGCCCGCACGCCTGGAGCCCGTGCTCTGTAACAAGAGAAGCCACCGCAATGAGAAGCCAGCGCACCACAACAAAGAGTAGCCCCCACCCTCCGCAACTAGAGAAAGCCCACGCGCAACAGTGAAGAACCAACACAGCCAAAGCCAAACAAATAAATAAATAAATAAGTAAATAGGAAATCCAGGGACTTCCCTGGTGGTCCAGCAGTGGAGAGTCCACCTTACAGTGCAGGGGCCACAGGTTCGATCCCTGGTCAGGAAACTAAGATACCAAATGCCGCGGGGCAACTAAGCCCACGCACCACAACTACTGAGCTCGTGCGCCTCAACTAGAGAGCCCACGTGCCATAAACTACAGAGCCCACACGCCCTGGAGCCCGTGCGCCACAACTACAGACCACAACTACAGAGCCCACGCGCCCTGGAGCCTGTGTGCCACAACTACAGACCACAACTACAGAGCCCACGCACCCTGGAGCCTGTGTGCCACAACTACAGACCACAACTACAGAGCCCACGCGCCCTGGAGCCTGTGTGCCACAACTACAGACCACAACTACAGAGCCCACGCACCCTGGAGCCTGTGCGCCACAACTACAGATCACAAGCGCCCTGGAGCCTGTGCGCCACAACTACAGACCACAACTACAGAGCCCACACACCCTGGAGCCTGTGAGCCACAAGTAGAGAGAGAAAACCCGCCCACCACAACTAGAGAGAAGCCCACGCGCCACAACGAAAAGATCCCGCATGTCTCAACGAAGATCCCGTGTGCTGCTGCTAAGACCCACCGCAGCCAAAAATAAATAAATAAATAAAATTTTAAAATAATAAAATAAATCTTAAAAAAAAAAAGGAAATCTAAACTCCTCTTCATGGTCTACTCAGTGGTTCCCAATGTGGCCCCATCGCCCACGTGGCCAGACTCATCTCTAGTCCTCCCCTTCCGTGAATCTGCCACCAACCTTAGAGCTCCTTGAACTGCCTAAATGTGCCACGGTCTTTCATGCCTCTGTGACCTAAAAAAGCCACTCCTGATGAGAATCCTTTCCCCTTCCTCTGCCTGGCAAATTCTTAGTCATCCTTCAAGACCCCACTGAAATCGCACCCCCTCTAAAAACTCCCTCCCTAACCATCCCTCCTAAATGATCCCACAGCACTTGATACATAACCTTACTGCAGCCCATAAAAATATATATTGACTGCCTACAAGAGGCCAGGCACTGTAATATGTGCTTTCATACACATAGAGCCCCATTTAATCTTCTGGTATAATTAACTCCATCCTTACAGATGAGAAGATGGGGTCCAGAAATGGCACCCCAAAAGTCAGCCAGCCTAAAGATGTCAAAGTCAGGATGTACCCAATCTGTCTGGTTCCAGAGCCCCACTCCTTGCCCTCCACACCACAACTCTGTATGACATAGCCTTCCACCCAAAGCACCTGGTATTAGAATTACCTGTCCACATCTCTGCCTCTCCCACTAGCCCTTCTCTTCTCTAGAACCTAGCTCAGCACACGACACATCAACCCAAGCTCTAGCTCAGTGACTGTCCGATAGAAGCATGGCCCAGTCCTTCGAAGGGATTCCCCTCACAGTGTCCTTATGAACAGCATGTACCTTTCTGTGTCTGTCGGTGTCCCGTGACTTCTCCCTCAGCCAGTCGATGGTGTGGAAGTCCTCATACGTCCCCACATCAGGGAACGGCTCGTCAAGGAAATCCATCAGGTTTCCAGAGCCACTCATCGCTCCTGCATTGACCATGCTACTTACACCTGGGAGAGAAAACCTGTCATTAAAAACGTGAGCAGAACATCTGCACAGACCTGGCAGAACAATCCACGTGTGCTATTTTTTTGCACAGGAAAGACATTTCAGCATAGGCACCTCTGCTGTGATGAAAGATACACACAGTCTGTCTTAGTGAGCACAGGCTGCTGTAACAAAAATACCACAGACTGGGTGGCTCATCAACAACACACATTTATTTCTCACAGTTCCGGAGGCTGTGAAGTCCAAGATCAAGGCACTTACTTAGAGATTCAGTGTCTGGTGAGAGCCCACTTCCTGTTCACAGATGGCCATCTACTCACTGTGTCCTCATCTGGTGGAGCTCTCTGGGGTCTCTTTTATAAGGTCACTAATCCCATCCATGAGGACTCAGCTTTCATGACCTCATCACCTCCCAAAGGCCCCTCCTCCCAACACCATCACATTGGGGATTAGGTTTCAACATATGAATTTTGGGGAGACACAAACGTTAATTTCTTTTTTTTTAACTTTTTATTTTATATTGGAGTATAGTTGATTAACAATGTTGTGATAGTTTCAGGTGTACGGCAAAATGATTCAGTTATACATATACATGTACCTTTTTCCAATTCTTTTCCCATTTAGGCTGTTACAGGATATTGAGTAGAGTTCCCTGTGCTACACAGTAGGTCCTTGTTGGTTACCTATTTTAAATTCAGCAGGTGTACATGTCAATCCCCAACTCCCTAACTATCCCCTTCCTCCACCCTTCCCCTCAGTAACCGTAAGTTCATTCTCTAAATCTGTGAGTCTGTTTCTGACAAATGTTACTTTCTTATTATTTGTGGTAGTTTTGTGCTATAAAGTCACCATGGCCACCGAATTAGTGAGTACTAAATCACTGTCCCCAAGAGAAATACAGGGTTAGGTTCCTTCGAGCCTCTGGTCACAACATCTTCAGCAACCAATCAATATACAACCTTGTTTTGTGTGTTTCTGTTTAAAGACACCTTATCAAATATATATCGTTGGTTCATCCACTGAACTCACAGCCAACAGCACTGTCACTCACGTTGCAGGAAGTTTGTCTAACAAACATATTTTCTCCATGAGGCCCAGCACAGCCTTCTCGTGCTTAGAAACACTACAGACACTCCTGCCCTGCATTTCAAGGCCACTGGAAACAGCAAAATTACCAATAAAAAAAACACAAAAATGCGAAAAATATGGCACTAAAGAGACTGTGAAAAGAACACTTGTTTCTGGTCTGGGCACTGAAACAAGACGGCAGAGCACCAATTTCTCCAACCTCAGCTGGGATCGTGCATTCCTGGCAACTCAAACTTTTTGAGGCTCTGCACGTACACTGACCAGGCAAGTGCCCCATGTATTGCCCTGGATGTTACAAATACATTTTAGTGAGCAGGCAAATTCACAAATACGGAACCGCTCATAATGAGGGTCAACTATAACCATTTCTAGAAAACCTCACATTCTGCAAAAGCAGGGCATCAACATGAGAGGCCTGGGGGAAACAGGGTTGAGGCATACCACTCAAAACCAAATCACTGTAGTCAATCCAGTAACCGGTTCTCCTGGAGATAAAGCGGACCACTGAGGCAGACAACCTCTGCGGATACTCGAGACGTACAGCAACAGCAGAGTGAAAATGCTAAGACTTAACTCACTGGTGGGAGCCAAGGTGATCCACAGAGGGAGTGGTCCTCTGCACCAGGGCGGGGGGGGATGCCATGGGGATGACAAGGAGGCAGGACAACCTGCCACGTGAGCCATGCTATGGTCTGAACGTGTGTGTCTCCCCACCCAAATTCATACATTGAAAGCCTAACCCCCAAGGATGGTATTAGAAGGTGGGGTCTTTGGGAGGTGATTGGGTCATAAGGGCAGTACCTTCAAGAATGGGACTAGTGCCCTTATAAAAGAGGCCCCAGGGAGCTCCTCTGCCCCTTCCACCATGTAAGGACACAATAGGAAATCTGTGACTGGAAAAAGAACCATCACCTGACCATGCTGGCACCCTGATCTCAGACTGCCAGCCTCTGTTGTTTCTAAGCCACCCAGTCTATGGTATTTCGTTATAGCAGCCCGAACAGACTAAGACAAACCATACCAGGCTGGCAGCACACTGCCCCGGGCAAGCAGCCCTGAGTGCAGGCCCTCACTTCTAATTTTCCTTAAAATACAGTCAAAAGGGTGCCTGCTACCAGGGCAGTAGCAAAGTGGAGGATTTCTTCCTTTCCTGCCTAAGATAACAATTCCACTCCTATTATTCTGCCTCCCCTTGTCTGGAAAACAATCTCAAATAAACCAAGACATCTTCCATGTTACACCACCATCAGAACCTGATTTACAGATCACACAGGAAATAATTTGACACAGAGAAAACTCTTTGCAGCAGGACCAGTGCTCACCACCAGTTAGCAAGAAAAATAATACACTCTTACAAAGACAAGAGGTTGGAATAGGCACTAAATCAAAATTTCTTTGGCAAAGAGCATGGAAATTTGAATTATACGACGGGAACCACAAAAGTGCCGGAATAAGATGGTTTAAGAAGTGAAGGGTAGTTATTAAAATATTTGAACACAGGCTTCTCTCAATTGCTTTATGTATTTTTATATCTGGAGGACTCAACCACGACCTGACAAAACTGCATTTTGATCAAATTGAAAAGTCGCTACAGGCAAAGTGGAGTAATCACCTTACAAGCAATAAAATGGCGATAGTTATTGATTTATTGACTGTCTGTGCAACTTTGCTACTTTAAAACTTAAAAAGTTTGAAGTCTGAGCCATGCCAAGCTGAAAACTATACCCACTGATGAATGCCCAAGGAAGAATCATATTGCAGAAGTCAGTAGCAACCAATTAATAAAGGGAAGGAATAAAATTAGAAAGCAAAGATTTCATTTTCATTTCTAGAAACGCAAGACGGTAATCGCCTTGTATTATATGTGGTAAAGAAAATCTCTGATGGGAAAAAGAAGATGGCAGGCTGCTGACCCACAATGGGTAGCCCGTGTAAGAAACACCAAGCCAGCAGATCGAAGAATTGCAGACACTTGGACATTCTATTAAAAAGAAGTTCATGTTACCTGAAATTTAACCAAATCTCTAGTCAAGCAACAACTCCAGGCAATAATGACTGAAACAAAAAGTCACTCTGGAGAACAAATGTATCCTTAAACTTTGGTGGAGCATGTCATGGTCCTGACGATCAGACGCATAATTGGTAAAGGAAAATAAACATGATTTAATCCGTAGATCTAATTGGAGGCTTTTCCCTGGGGGCCCAGAAGGAGGTGGTGACTTTGCTTCTGAAGCTCGGATTAAGAAAGACAGGAGGACCAGAAGTGTAAGAAGAGGGCACCCAGGTCAGAAATAATGGAAAGAGGGAATTCCCTGGTGGTCCAGTGGCTAGGACTCTGCACTTTCACTGCTGAGGGCAGGGGTTCGAACCCTGGTCAAGGAAGTAGGATCCCGCAAGCTGTGCAGCATGGCCAAAAAATTTAAGAAAGAAAATAAAAATGGAAAGAATTCTATCTGGGATCCCCTGGGAGATATAGATGGATAGGAAATGAGAATCCAGCCAAACACAGGAACAAAATGGAATGAACTCCAGGGACGTGATGAGAAATAAACTTAACCTGTGTAAGTTCAATATGGCACCCAAAGGGATGCAAAGACTGCTGAGCCCTGAACAACACAGGTTTGAACTGGGTGGGTCCACTTACACGTGGATTTAGTTCGATAAATATCATACCTGTATTTTCGTTTTACAGATCTTTACCTACGTGAGGGGAAAAGTTTGTGCTCGATTAGAGAGCCCAATATGTAGAATCACAAGAACTAGGGTTTGAGTCCTGATTCTATCCAGACTGTTTCAGCTTCCTGCCCTTGGGTGAGTCATTCATCAATTCCTTTGGTTTTGAGGCAATGAGAGCAGGATGCGGCTTTTCGACTGTGCTGGGGGTCAGTGTCCCTAACTCCCACGTTGTTCAAGGGTCAACTATAGTCATCTGCACCTTAGAGGGGAGCCCTTGCTCCTCTCACCTGGTTTTATTTCTTCTCGCCAATAAGAGCACTTCTGCTGGCAGATGACACCTCTGCTTATGATTTCAGGAAGGACAGCATCCTAGATCCTGCATCTGAGATTCCTACTTGGTCTGGATCGTCAAGGTCAGAGCACAGCAAACTGCTGGCTGTGGGCTAAATCCGGCGTGCTGCCTGGCTTTGTAAATAAGTTCTAGAGGAACACAGCCATGCCCA